>NW_027458231.1:0-103756 GCF_050624435.1 Tenrec ecaudatus
CCCCCAACCATTAAATGATTTTCTTGCTACTTCATTACTGTAATTTTGCTACAGTTATGAATTGGGTGAGCCCTGTGAAAGGGTCATATGACTCCCAAAGGGGTTGCAACCCACAGGTTGTGAACCACTGCACTAAGGGTTCCCCTCCCTGGCAGCCCTACCAGTGTCTGGTGTGCATAGTTCTGTGAGGTGAGAGAAATGGACTTAGTGTCTGCTTCTGGTGACAGTTGATGTGGGTGGGCTTTCTCCCTATGCCAAATCCCTCTCGAGCCATTTGTCACCACAACAGAGGGAGCCATGCACAAAAAAGCAAGAAGAGGATGCAGCACAGCAGGACAGCAAGCAGAACAAAGATTGAATAAGCACAATTCACTTCAATCATGAATCGGTGCCCTTGAGATGTGAGGAAGACCCCAGTCTAGTGACATTAGATCAGGTTTAGGGATTGAGTGAAGGGACCCCTCTTAGCTCCCCTCAGCCCCTAATTTGCTTTCCCATTGACCCTGACCCTTGCATCGTGATTGGTCCTTATTCCAGCATGATGGTTGGTTTCATAACCACGGCATATGGGAATGTGTTAGTCGATAGGTTGTACAGGCACAGCCTCTGGAATGGGTAAGTGAGGAGGCGATTTGGGCTCGCTCATGCAGACCTCTAGTTGTCCTTGACATGACTGGTAGAAGGGATCATGTGAAGTGATTTGAGATCGGCGTTGAGATCTGATAGGTCATGCAGACTTCTAGCTGATCCTGGCAGTACCCTATTTTAAGGAAACAGAATGTTTGGCGTTTAAGTCGTATTTGAGCTTAAATTTTGAGCAATAGGCTGTGGCTCACAGTGAGAGTCTATGTGGAGACCCTACATCCATTTTGAGGGGCCACAGATTCAGCCGCTATTGAGTTCTTTCCTACTGCTGACTGGCAGTGGAAAGCTTGTCCCTCAGGCAGTGTGCTTGGGTCCACTCCCCGGGCCAGACTCAACAATATACGGTAGTGTGCACATCCCAATGAAGGTCCCGCTCATGCTCTCACAGGCCCTCCTGAAACTCCATGAATTGATCTGCCTTCAGTCACAATTTTTGTGACAAAGTTGTTTGTTTTCTATGTCTTATTTAAGTTTTCAGGAGCCCAGGTGGTAATGCTGGATAGTGTTGGACTATGAAGAGCAAGGTCGCTGGTTCAAAGCCACTAGTCATTCCACAGGAGAAAGATGAGGTTATTGCTTCCTGTAAAGGTAGCAACTTCAGGATCCCTACACAGAGTCACTATGAGTCAGAGTCAGCAGGACAGAATGGGTGTCATTTTATTTAAGTCACTATGGCTGTGGGTCCTTCCGACACCATTGTGGCCTCATGCGGATGCTCTCCTCCATCCAGAACAGCAGTTTGTGCCTTTTTCTTGTGTAAAACTTAGCAATGGAGTTCCTAATAAAATATAGTTGAGTTGGGAGTCATTTCCCCCTAAAAACAAAGTAAATACATAAATAGAAACGAGACTATGGTGCTAATAACCAGTTGGAGAGTTGAGAGAGCTGAACTCTCAATCCTGATAGAAACCCATTGTGACTGAGCACCTGCTCAAGGTCATCCACAGCCTATGAGGTTGAGCCTATGTGTTGGGGAGTAATTGTGTACATAAAGTTAACAATTTATCTTTCTAAAGATTCTGTCTAAAACTTACTTTAAATAATAAGTTTTCCCCAGGGCTAGGTAAAGTTCAGGGAGTTTAACCCCCTAGTATCCACCCCCTCTCAGCATTCATCATGTTAGGCCAGAGGAGGCAAGTCACACCCACTACCCAGGGAGCACTGCTTCCAAAACCACATTGCCTGTGCCGGGGCAGAGGGGAGGTACCCGTACCAGAAATGCTGACAGAGTGGAACCAGAGAGCTCAGGCCCCAGCTTCCCGAGGGAGCAGCTGTGCTGATTCACTTCTGGATGAATATGGTTAAGCAAAGGCCAAAGGCATGACTTTTTGCAGCATGAAAAGCAGATGTGCAGAGGTTGTTCACTGCATTCCAGAAGTTCACACACTCTCCGGAGGCTCCTTGGCTCAATGGCAGGAAGTCATTGGTGGCTTCCACCTTCAATCCCAAAAGGTCACTGCCGTCCAGTGGATTCCTACCACAGTGACCCTATATGGCGTTTTCAAGACTGTAAATCTTAATTGGAGACAGCATTCTCATTGTCCCCCTTGGGACAGGGAGCTAGCAGCCCGTTTTGCCACCAGGGCTCCTTCCTCTCTAATTCTGCATCCAGTCCCTCCGAATATCCTGCCCTGCCCTTGTCTAGGCTTCTTAAATGTGTTCCACGCTGCTTATGTTATTCTGGGTGCAATCGAGAAACAAATCCACAGAAACATGTATGTATAAGAGAGTTGCATGTAAAGGGTGATTGCACATCACGAAAACATGCTCGCATGTGCTTATGCACCCGCTTTGTCTTCAGCGATCATGTCGGGGTAGTCTGGTGTGCTTTTTCCATGTGGGCTTTGTTGTTTCTTAGCTAGATGGCCCCCTGTTTGTCTTCCAGTCTCTAAGACCCCAGACGCTATATCCTTTGATAGCGGGGCACCATGGTGCTTAACTACTACACCACCAGGGTTCATTAGCATGTGACTTATCTCCTGTCATTCACACTAGATGCTCAAAATAGCAGGAGAACAGGTTTCTCCTTTGTGGCCACACCAGGTACTGACAGAACCAAGAACAGAGACACAGTTATATATCTTGACTATCATTTGCATATTATATGCCAGGAATCCCTAGGAAGTGTCTTGGAATTGTTCTACTCTGGTTCAAATTTCACACACCCTCCCAGTTTCCATACTGACTCAGCCAAACCCCTAGTAACTGATTTGCACCTCCTATCAACTTGGAGAAAACACCCTATGCCAGATATAGAAGTGGACATACTTGGTACCCAGAAAACCTCTTCAGTGTTTTGAGGGCGGCTCAGCAAACACCCTATGTCAGACATAGAAGTGGACATACTTGGTACCCAGAAAACCTGTTCAGTGTTTTGAGGGCGGCTCAGCAAACAAAATGGGCACAGTGATTAAGCATTCAGCTGCTAACACAACGGTCAACTCTGTAGTGGTTCTGCAAGAGAAGGATATGGTAGTTGACCCCCCAAAAGAGTTACAAACTTGGAAACCCTACGGGTATTTGTATAGGGTCGCTATGTGTTCCAATTGAGATGATTGTCATAGGTTGGGTTTGGTTTAACCCGTCTTACTGAGTATATACATACTCCTTCTTTACACGCGATCAGTTACTTTAGAGGAAAAAGACATGCCTGTCCCAGAACAATCCAAGGACTGGTAAAGGCAACACCCACAAAGACACTCCCTCTGCCTGCCTAACTCTAAAATGCTGCCCATAAAACACTCTGCCTGGTAATATGTGGGCAGCACACTGGGGAGGTGCAGCAAATGTGTGTTGAATGTATGAGGCCATTTCATAGTTTGGTTGCACGATGAGGGTGTCTGTCATAAAGCCCATCTCTTTGACTCCACCTCTCAGCAGAGATGAACACAAGCTTCCCATTTTTTTCTCGGCAATGTCCTTGTCAAATAAAAGTTCCTTGTAGATCAGTAACTTGCCACAGAGCAAAAGATATGGGAAGAGGCTCATCTTTCTCCTGGCTATGAAATAGAATGGCAAGCCCTTCCCTTCAACACACACACACACATACACACACACACACACACACACACACACACACATGCAAACACACACACGCACGCATGCACACACTCGCACACACACACACACCTGCCTTATAACTTCATTCGGTTGATTAGCAAACAAAGCTCTACAACCCAACTATGTGTTTTTCTTCTCCAGAGGAATGACGGACTTATATACCCTGCATTGTCTTTATTTAATGGAATTGCCCCAGTTCTCCTCACCTTTCCTTAGATAGTGCAGTGAACTATTAGATAACTGCAGGTATTGAAAACTAGTATTGATTTCCAGTTTGTGTCACCTTTGGCTTTGAGCACCCTCCACTTCTCTAGTAAGCTTTCCATTGCTTTGGGGAAATTTTCTCTCTCTGAATTTATTATGTGAGGGGGGTAGTGTAATAATCAATGTGCCTATGGAGGACTACCCTTCATGACCTAAACTCATTAAGGGGCAGTGCCTGATGGAGCATCAGGTTGGAGGAAGGCTTATTAACAACCTGCATTATACAGATGACACAATTTTGCTGAAAATGAGAAGGACTTGATTCACTTGCTGAAGAAGATGAAGGATTAAAGCCTTCAGTTTGGATTACAACTCAATGTAAAGAAAGTCCAGACCCTCACAACTGGACCTATTGATAACATCATGATAAATGGAGGAAAGATCGAAATTGTCAAGGATTTTGTCTTGCTTGAATCCACAATCAATTCTCATGGAAGCAGCAGAGAAGAGAACAAATGACACATTTCACTAGTCAAATCTGCTACACGAGACCTCTTTAAAGTGTTGAAAAGCAAGAGATTACTTTGAGGACTGGGGCGGGTTGACCCAGGCCATGGTATTTTCAACTGTCTCATATTCATGTGAAAGTTGAACACTGAATAAGGAAGACCAAAGAAGAATAGATATATTTGATTAGTAGTGATGTAAAAGAGTAATGAATGTACCATGGACTGCCAAAAGAACAAACCCATCTAACTTGGATGAAGTACAGCCAGAATGTTCCTCAGGGCAAGGATAATGAGACTTCGCCTTAACTTTGACATGTTGTCCGGAGAGATCAGTCCCTGGAGCAGGACATCGTGTACTGGAAAGTAGAGGGGCAATGAAAAAGGGGAAGGCCCTCAACAAATGGGATTGACACAGTGGCTGCAACAATGGGCTCAAACTTAAGAACAACTGTGAGAATGGTACAGGACCGGGTAGGGTATGATTATGTTGTATGTATGGTCACAATGAATCCAAACCCTCCCTATGACACTGAACAACAACAACAACAACCACCACCTGAATGAATCCTCTGGGAGGACTCTTGAATGTGAGAAAAATGGAACGAAGCCAGAGAAAGGATTGGAGGATGTCTTAAGTTCTTGTCTTAATCTCCTTAACGAAAAATTATCCAACAAGTCAGTAGCCTTAAAACACTTTCCCCCTGCTTTGGAGCTTACAGGTTCAAATTTGGGGTGAGACTCTAGGTCAGGGTCCTTCTTTGTGGATACCAGAAAGTTCCTTGGCATTCCTCGCTATCTTTCTCCCCGTACTGTGTGTTACTGGGTCTATCCTGGCCTTTAACTCAGAAGTGTTTAGGTTTAGGGTCAAGCCTATTCTCATATGGCCTCATTTTTTTAACATTTTATTAGGGACTCATACAACTCTTATCACAATCCATACATATACATGCATCAATTGTATAAAGCACATCTGTACATTTTTTGCCCTAATCATTTTCTTTTTTTAACATTTTATTAGGGGCTCATACAACTCTTATCACAATCCATACATATACATGCATCAATTGTATAAAGCACACCCGCACATTCCCTGCCCCAATCATTCTCAAAGCATTTGCTCTCCACTTAAGCCCTTTGCATCAGGTCCTCTTTTTTTTCCACTCCCTCTCCGCTCCCCCCTAACTCATGTACCCTTGGTAATTTATACATTATTATTTTGTCATATCTTGCCCTCTCCGGAGTCTCCCTTCCCCCCCTTCTCTGCTGTCCATCTCCCAGGGAGGAGGTCACATGTGGATCCTCGTAATCAGTTCCCCCTTTCCAACCCACTCACCCTCCACTCTCCCAGCATCGCCCCTCACACCTTTGGTCCTGAAGGTATCATCCACCCTGGATTCCCTGTGCCTCCAGCCCCCATATGCACCAGTGTACAACCTCTGCCATATCCAGCCCTGCAAGGTAGAATTTGGATCATGGTAGTTGGGGGGAGGAAGCATCCAAGATCTGGGGGAAAGCTGTGTTCTTCATCGGTACTACCTCGCACCCTGACTGACCCATCTCCTCTTCTAAACCCCTCAATTAGGGGATCTCCAGTGGCCATACGGCCTCATTTATATTACAAAAGAACTCCCTTCTTTTCAAACAGGATCATGTCCACCAAGGTTCAAATTTCTCACATATTTTGAGGGGGCTACAGATCAATCCATAATGGTTCTTTTGGGTAGCTGTAACAAATGGCTACCAATCGAGTGACTTAAACAGCAGGCATTTGTTCTCTCACTTTTCTGAAGGGCCAAGGGTTAAAATTAAGGTGTGGGCAAGATTCATTCTTTCTGAGAGCTCTGAAGGAGAATCAAAGTAGCCTCTCTCTGCTTTTGGTCACTGCTGCTAATCCTTGTTATTTCTTGGCTTATAGATGCACTGATCCAATCTCTGCCAGTGTCTTCACACGGGGTCTCTGTGTGCCCAGTCCTCTTCTTATAAGAACACACCAATCAGTGCATGTAGCATCCATCTGAAATCTAAACCCAGAAAGATGGAGCTCTTGAAATCCTTAACTAAGCACATCTGCCAGGACCTCCTCTCCAAGTAAGGCCATAGCCTCAGGTTCCATGTGAACATTAATGGGTGTGTGTGAATATGATTTAATGTACTACAGAGGGCACGCTTTGGCCTCAGGAGGAGTGTTTCGCCAGTACCTGCTTCACAGCTCTGAGATTGCCCAGGCATTTGCCACATTTTCTTGTCTTCCCACCATTTATCCACCATTAGGCCTTTTTCCCTAAGTTAGTCAAGCGTCAGTTTCTGTCACTTGTGATCATGACCCTCCCTCCCGCCCAGGTCACAAATTTAAACTGATACAGGCGGTTTCTTTAATGGGCACTATGTTATCCTGACTAGCAAGCATTGCTAAGGAGGGAGGATGAATCAGCGAGAACCCGCTTGCTTCATCTAGCTTCGGGGCAGTCCACAGAGGATTGATCCCTGAGCCACTAACGAATTTTGCAACTGTCACAGAACAATGCAAATAAGTAAGATCCACATCTGCTGAACACCATCATGAGGTCACACTGTGTGTAAATAAATGCCTGTTTCAAGGAGCGAGTAAATCCTAAGGTAAGGAGTGACACGGCTTTGTTGGCACAAACCCAGCAAGGCATTATGGGTCGGATATTAATGAACTCATGCTCCTGGGCCTCACAGAGCCCCAGCTCAACTGCTTCAGCTTGTTGACAAACTGAACTCAGGGTACCCGGAGAGAGCACTACCATTTTGATGAACAGGGTTGGTTGGGGATGATGCTTCCTAACTTGCATTTTAATATAAATTTGATGCTTCATCTGAGCAATGTGGAAAGAGTATTCAGATAAAAGAGAAGGACAAACATCAAGTGACCAGAGGATGAAACTTCTATCTAATATGTGCCCACTGGAATTGCTTCGTGGGAAGGTATTTTTTGGGGGTGTGGGGTTGTTCCCCTACCCTGCTCCAAGCCTTCCTCATCATGACCACCCCCACCCCCACCCCAGCATACATCCTACTGGGAGAATGTCTCTGAATAATGAAGTTTTAATAAATGAAGCTTTAATGAGCCTGATAGTCTGCCTAAGACCCCTTCAAACTGTAGTCTTTCATTTGTATACTTCCTTCCTTTTTGAAGAAATGAACCTGATGGCAGGTAGTATGTTTCCTTTCCAGGATGAGCTGATAGAGCCTCTCGCTGCTGCAGTGGGAGGTGAAACATTAAAAGGCCCTCTGTGGCCATGAGACATGCCCACTCTCCAAGAGACACTGGGCAGGTTTGCTGAAGCTCCTCAGAATTGACTAGTGGCCCTGGTCCACCCATCTCAACCAACCCAGTCTTCATTTGCACTGCATGCCCTCTCTGAGCTCCAACTGGATGTTTCATTTGAGGATGACAAAGCCTCTATTGTGTGAGAAGTTGCGCAGACATGTGAACTAATCAATGCTCCCCCTGTCCCCGGGGAGTGTGAAATTCTCCCATCATGACTCACCAACTTCCCTGGAAATTCCTGTCCTAACTCAGGCACTTAATATCAATGGTGTCTCTGCTTCCTTCCTTCTTGCACACCCCCCCCCAGGCATTAACTGTCATCCTTCCTCTCCCTAAAATATACTTTGAATCTATTCACTTCATGCCATCCCTACTGCCCCAAGGTGTGTCTTGCATTGACTATGAAACTAGATTCTGTATCCATTTTCCAGGGCTGTCAAAACAAAGCATCGTAAATCAGGTGGCTTTTAAGAACAGTCCACCACCTGTCTATCAGTTCGTGGTGCAGTGGTAGCTAGAGTGTTGCTGTGAAATTGGAAGCCGTGCCACTGATATGACAAACCCCAGAAGGGTCAGCAATGATGGGCAGGCTTCAGTGGAACTTCGAGCCCTGTGGTGCTCAACCTTCCTTTAATACAATTCCTCATGTTGTGGTGACCCCCAACCATAAAATCATTTTCCTTGCTACTTCATAACTGTAATTTTGCTACTGCCATGAATCGGGTGACTCGTGTTAAAAGGTCGCTGGACCCCAAAAGGGGTCACAACCCACAGATTGAGAACCACTGCTCTAGCCTAAGGCAGACTAGGAAGAAAGATCTGGTGATCTACTTCCAAATATTAACCAATGAAAGCCTTATGGGTCACAACAAAATATGGTCCTATAGAGTGCTGGAAGATGAGCCACTGACCTGCACACAACAGCTACAAAAATAGACTCAAACACACCAACAAAGGCCTGCTGAACTCCAAAGCCCTAACAAACCCACTGCCCTCAAGTCCATGCCAACTCATAGCGGCCCTATAGGACAGGAGTGAACTGTGTATTAGTCTGGGTATGCTAGAGGAAAATCGAGGGAGACTCATGTGTATGAGAGAGAGTTGGTGGTTTTTAAAAATCATTTCCCTATTATTTAATCATTATATTAGGGATTCATACACCTCTTATAACAATCCATCCATCCATCCATCCATTATAAAGCACATTTATACATTCATTGCCCTCATCATTGTCAAAACATTTGCTCTCCACAAAAGCCCCTGGCACCTGCTCCTCATTTTTCTCCTCCCTCCCCACTCCCCCCTCCTAATGAACCCTTGATAATTTTATTGGGGGCTCATACAACTCTTATCACAGTCATTCATTCCATCCATCCATCCATCCATCCATCCATCCATCCATCCATCCATCCACCCATTGTGTGTCAAGTACATTTGTACATGTGTTGCCCTCATCCTTCTCAAAACATTTGCTTTCTACTTGATCCCTTGGTATCAGCTCCTCATTTCCCCACTTCCATCCTCCTCCCCCTCCCTCATAAATCCTTGATAATGTATAAATTATTTTGTCATATATTACACGTCAAACATCTCACTTCCCCCACTTTTCTGTTGTCCGTCCCCCAGGGCAGAGGTTTTATGTAGATCCCTGTAATCGGTTCACTCTTTCTACCCCACCTTCCCTCCACCCTCCTGGTATTGCCACTCTCACCACTGGTCCTGAAGAGATCATCTGTCGTGAATTCCCTGTTTCCAGCTCCTGTCTGTACCAGAGTACATGTTCTGGTCTAATTCTACCTTATAAATCCAGAGAGAGAGAGTTTTATATCGAACAGTAATTGTACATTAAGCAAACGTCCCAGCCCAGTGCAGATCAAATCCATAACTCTGATATTAGCCCATATGTCTGATACCAATCTATAAATTCCTTTTCAGACCCATAAAACATGTGCAGTGATGCTGAATGCAGGATAATCACAGGCCAATGGGTGGAAAGTCTTGTGGATCCAGTGGCATTGTAAGCATCTCAGTGCTGGCAGCGATCTCTCTGAGGCTTCTTTGGCTTCAGAGGTCTGATCGCATCCATTTGGCTTGCCTTCTGCAATGTCTCCCAACGAGTACCAGAGAGAGAGAGAGAGAGAGAGAGAGAGAGAGAGAGAGAGAGAGAGAGAGAGAGAGAGAGAGAGTGAGTGAGAAGAGAGCGATGTCTTCCACCTCCAAGGAGGAAGTACCAGATTTCTCAGAGTTCTCAGGAGAAGGCTATGCCCACATAAAATTCTCACTATTTCCAGATTGGCAGCCTAGACTCCACGCCTACACTCCTAATCCTTAACTTGACAGAAGATTAGATGACTACCACAGGCTCCTAATCCATAACAAGCCCATTTATTTTTTCCCTGCATACCGACACCAATCCAATACCCAAAGCTTTACCCAATGGGTAGAGATCTACTTCTAAAACATGAATATAGAAAAATCGCTTTTGCTTGAAGGCTCTCAAGGAAATGCTCACTGAAAACTCCATTCCTATTATCTCACCTCCCCCAAATTAGTCTTCTTCTGGGCTTTCAGTCACACCAAGATCTCTACTGCCCCAAAGTGCCAAGTTCAAAGTTCCAGTTAATCTCCCTGATCCTGAATTTTAAGAACTGTGTGTGTGGGAGGGAAGGGGTTGGGCTGTTTGTTGAACTGCTGGGTTTTGGAGCCATTTGTTATGCAACCTCATTTTGTCAATGACTGGTTAATTAATGCAGCATTCATTTGCCCTTCTTCCACTCACAGCACATGGCTTGTATCTTTGGGATCACTCTTCCACCATGCTCCATCTCCATGCTTCTGCTGGCATTGACCCAATCTGCCAGCTCCAGGCCTGCCTAGTCAGGGCATGACTTCCTCTGTCCAAAGGGACTTGGTCAGACTCAGTATGTGACTCATGCTAGGTTAATGATATCTAACCCTAAAAATGCCCCAGAAACAATTACCCCATTGCCAATGAGTCCATTTTGAATCATAGAAGGCCCCTGTGGGGTTTCTCAGACTGTAAATATTTATGTGAGCAGAAAGTTCCATCTTTTTCCCTATGAGGTAGCTGGTAGGGTAGCACTGCCAACCTTGCAGTTAGCAATCCAATGCTTACCTGATAGTACCACCAATGATTAGAAAGGAAAAGAGCCTCTCTCTAATAGAATTCCTGAGCTTCTAGATAAAACTACAGCTGTCATCAGGAAGCCTCCGTGAAACTCAAAAGGAAACAGCACTGAAAGGAAAAGGTTCAAACTCTGATGGTATCAACTGAGTGCCAGAACCCAGCTATTCCTGATGCTCTGTCCCCAAACTTACAAATTCCATAAACCTACCCATTCATTCTTTCTCCTGCTCCTTCCCTTCTTACGCCCCAAGGTACTTTGACTTAGCTTTGAAGGCACTCACAACTTCACGGGTTCTGCCTTGCACAGGTGTCTGCTTGCTTCCAGTTCAGTCCTGACATTGTCCCTATCTTTAGCCATGTTAGGCTTGCATCCTAGAGCTTTCCTTTGCTTGTCTCCCTATTGCTCTTGTCCTATGAAGTCTGTGGCTTTATCTTTAAGTATAAGTCCTGCCCTTCCGCTTTCGTAGAAATCTGTCTCTGTATCTTGGCTCGTGGCAGGTTGTGTCCTTCAAAGATGACTGTCCTAATGTTGCACATCGCACATTCTCTTGTTACAAGATGAATTTGTGTTCATTTTTCCAGAAATAGGGCCTGCTTTCCCTCTTCCTTGCATCTTGGCAGGCCTTTGACTATGGCAGAAGTGTTGCTCTGTGACTTCCACCTGGTCGTATTGGGTTGTTCACCATTGGGACCCTGTCAGGATATTGCAAGGAAGATCAAGCCAAATGAAAATGTCACCTATAGGGTTCTTCTTGAGCTCCAACCAATAGAAGTATCAGTTGTGTGAGGGAGTGAGTCTTAAGAGAGCTGCAGCCTCTGTCCTTTGAGCTACCCCAGCTAATGCTTGATGAAGCCAAAACTAGTGTCCTCACTGAGCTCTGCCCAGATTGCAGATTTGTGAACAAAATTGATGTTATCATTACTTTAAGATGTTATTTGTGGGGATACTATCTGTTTGCAGCAGATCATCAGAATACTGAATAATCAGACTGCATTGCCAGTTTTACTCTCTCTCTCCGTATATATATATATATATATAGATAGATAAATAGATAGATAGATAGATAGATATAGAGATAGAGATAGATAGAGAGAGATAGAGAGATAGAGAGAGATAGAGAGAGAGATAGAGAGAGATATATAGAGATATAGAGATATAGAGATATAGAGATATAGAGATATAGAAATAGATATATAGAGATACAGAGATATATAGATATAGATATCCTCTTCTCATCTGTCAGTTGGTTGTACTATAATGGTTTGTGTATTGTTATGATGCTGGAAGCTCTGTTCCCAGAATTTCAAATACCAGCAGGATTGCCCATGGTGGACAGGTTTCAGTGAAGCTTCTAGACTAAGACAGACAAGGAAGAGGTGCCTGACCGTCCACTTCCAAAAATTACTGAAAGAAAACCTTATGGATCACAAGAGAACACTGACTGACTAATGTGTTTTGGACACACTATCAGTGGACAATTGCTAGAGGAAGACATCATATTTGATGAAATAGAGGGACAGGGAAGATCCTTGTTGAGGCAGATTGACCTAATCGCTGCAACAATGGACTTCAACATTCAGGAATGTGTGACAATGGTGCCAGATAAGACAGCACTCCATTCCATTTCATATAAGGTCTCCATGGATCACAGTAGACTTGATGGCACTCTCTATATGTTTGTCTTCAGTGACTTCCCATAGGGCTGCTCTGCCTGGCAGCCTCTATTCTTCATGCTTCCAAATGGGGAGCACAACAGGTCCATAGTCACTGATATTCCCCTCAATCACCAGGTAAAGTAAGGAGGCATGAAGCTAACTAGGTTGTTCTCTTTGCCTTGTCTCTCTTCCTTTTCCCCTCCTCCAACAGGGCTAGAGGGGGTAAATACTTACCTTGCAGTCTAGAAGAGAATTTCTTCCACACCAAAATCTTCTCCTTCCTCAAAAGGCACATACATGCCTTTCTCCTTGTTTTGAATTAAAATGGCAGATGGGATGGTAGGAAAGAAAATGAACTAGTCTAACAGAATGGCCAAACAGATTTACCTTCCACATAAGAATGCAAATAACTCCTCAATCTTGTTATAGAGTCATGATATGATGAGCTCCATCAAAGCAGAGTAGAACACCACGGAGGTCAGACCAGAAAGACCATATTGAGTTGATTTTGTATGAGAGATTCTAGTTGCTAATTATACTTTTCATAACAGACAGATGGCAGGTATAGAAGCCCAGACTTAAAATGTCTTTATCTAATTGCCTGCCTAAATATATATTTGCAATATGGTCTTCAAAGGGAATACTTTCTTTACCTTAAATTCCATTTCTTTTTCCGCTCTTTTATGTAATTTTATTGAAGTATCATTGGTGTACAATAAACCATAGTGTGTTTTGCTCTTTGAGGTTTTTAAAAAGAATCATTTTATTGGGGGCTCCTACAACTCTTACCACAATCTATACATACATCCACTGTGTACATTTGTTGCCATCATCATTGTCAAAATATTTGCTTTCTACTTGAGCCCTTGGAATTAGCTCCTCATTTCCCCTCCTTCCCCCTCCCCCACCCTCATGGACCCTTGATAATTTATAAATTATTATTCTGTCCTATCTTACACTGTCCGACATCTACCTTCACCCACTTTTTTGTTGTCCCTCCCTCATGGAGGAGGTTATATGTAGATCCTTGTAATCAGATCCCTCTTTCTACCCCACCTTTCCTCCACCCTCCTGTTATTGCTACTCTCAGCACCAGTCCTGAAGGGGTCATCTGTCCTGGTTTCCCTGTGTTTCCAGTTCCTATATGGACCAGTGTATATTCTCTGGTCTAGCCAGTTTTGTAAGGTAGAATTGGGATCATGATAGTGGGCGCGGTAGAATTTAGGAACGAGAGGAAAGTTATATGTTTCATCGTTGCTACACTGCATCCTGACTGGCTCATCTCCTCCCAGCGACCCTTTTGTAAGGGGTTGTCCAGTTGCCTACAGATAGATCTTGGATCCCCTAACTGTACCCCCCCCATTCACAATGATATGATTCTTTTTGTTCTTTATGCCTGATACCTGATCCCTTCTACATCTTGTGATCACACAGGCTGGTATGCTTCTTTCATGTGCGCTTTATTGCTTCTGAGTTAGATGGCCACTTGTGAACCCTCTAGTGTTTAAAACCCTAGACTATCTTTTGATAGATAGGCTCCATAAGCTTTCTTCACCTCATTTGTTTATACACCCACTTTTTGTCTTGAGTGATTGTGTCGGGAAGGTGACCATCATGGAATACCAGTTCCTTAAATTCCATATCTATAGGCTTAAGTCTTACCCACAGGAAGCCTATTTTTATTTTATCCCTGGAACAAAATCTTGCAATAATTTTCTCTTTTTGGGTAAGTCCATCCTGAATCACTTATCCTTTAACATTTACAAGAATTTATCTGTAACCAACCCCATTTACATAGTCTCATTCATGCTATTTCCACAATAATTGCTAATAACCCTATTTTTTAGAATCGGAAGAAAACATCAGCATCAATATCCCATTGCCACTGAGTTGATTTCAACTCATGGGTACCCTATAGGACAGAATAGTATTGCCTCATAGGTTTCCAAGGCTGAAAAAAAATCTCTTTATTGTGAGATGAGTGAAGGTTTACAGAATACATCCGTTTTCCATGTGACAGTTCACACATATTTTGCTTCATGATATTGACTGCAGTCTGCTCAACGTAATATCACTTATTGCACTTCCTCCTTGTAGTTCCTGTTTCCATTCCCCCTTCTTTCCTGACCGTTCTGAACTTTATCTTTGAATAAATTATATCCTTTTGATTCAAATAGTTGATTAGTGTTACTTTTTACCTTATAGATCTACCTATTGTTTGGCTGAAGATTGAGCCAAGGGAGTGAGTTCAGTTCCAGATCTGAAGGTGCCTAAGGACAACAGTCTTGTGGGTTCCAAGAATCTCTCTCTGAGCAATACCCCTGAACTTTTAAAATAAGTTTAAACTTTGTTGCACATATTTCTCCTTTCTATCCCAAAATTCCAAAGCAAACTCATTATCATTGTGTTGAAGCTGACTCATAGAGACCCTACAAGATAGAATAGAACTTCACCCTTTCATTTTCCAAGGCTTAAATCTTTACCAGAGCAGACAAACTCATATATCTCACATGGACCAACTGATAGGTTAGAACCACTTACTTTGTGTTTAGGAGCTCAATGAGGAGTCCACTCTGCCATTAGAGTTCGTTAAGAATGCTATTCAGGATTCCCTAATGCTATCCCTCTCAGATCAGTTGGTAGTGGTAATAAATGTAAATCTTAAGGGGGTCAGACTGCCACATCGTAACTCTTCCTTGGGGAAGATGGGGGGTTTGAACTGCTGATTGATTAGCCCTTAAGTGCTTAATTACTGCCTCACCAGGGTTCTCCTTAACATCAGAACAGTGGACACTTATTGGTTTATCTTGCTGGTCTCTGTTCCCTAAAAATTGCACTTCATCCACAGGGTTTTCTTCCACAACACACAGCTGCTAGTGTTTTTGGTCTTTTTCTCCACATGACTTCACCTTCCTGGTCAAAGCTGATTTGTCCAGTGCTAAACACACAATGAAAACATAGTCATATTTGCACACTACACAATTTGAAGTGAGACAGCAAGCTATTTGTTGAGTTTTTTGAATGACAGAAGTCTAAAAGGAAGTGTTATGATGCAGGAAACAGTGAGTTTTGATGTCCAGGATCTATGCTGGGGACCCAGTTGGCACTCCGAATGACTATTCAAAGTGATGGTATGAATTCTCCTCTTCCATGACCTACACATATAATAGATATAACCACTAAGTCCATGATTTGACAAATGTCTTGTGTGATTGAGTTTTGGTTCCCCATAGGATTAAATCCTGAGACAAAGGTTTTAATTAAGCCATTTTTGGGGGAGATATCAATAAGGAAATGGGAAACAGAAAAGGGAAAGAAGGCAGCCAATGAAAAGTACATTATCAAACAATTTAAAATAGTGAGCAACTGGAGGTTAATTTTACTGGAGACACTCTAGAAAATCCACTAGTTATTCTGCCCAGAATGTGAGGGAGTGTGGCTATTTGTCCAACAACTCCTATGGGTCATTGGTTAAGGGTTACTCCAGGAAGCAAGAATTAACTCCACAACCTCCTAAGCCATGCATGCTCAGGTACAGTGGTCTACAGAAACTAGAGAAAGCAGGAAGAGAGATATGCTGGCCATTCGGAATTAGGCTAGCATGCCAAGTTGTCAGACATGTCAGGTTCTTGCACTATCATAACTTGTGAGATATACCACTGGTATTTCAAACACAAGCATAGTTACCCGTGGTGGAAAATTTTCAGAAAAGCTTACAAGCTAAATAGACTAGAAAGAATAACCTGCCAATCTACATCTGAAAAAAATAGTGGTGTTTGTGGAGCAGTTGAATATTTTTTGATAGCAGTGGAATATTTTTTCATATAGCAGTGGAATATTTTTTCATATAGTGCAGTGGAATATTTTTTCATATAGTGGAATATGATAGCAGTGGAATATTTTTTCATATAGTGCAGGATGATGAACCCCTCAAGTTGGAAGACACTCAAAATATAATTGAGGAAGAGCTGTCTCCTCAAAGTAGAGTTGACCTTAGTGATATAAAGTTTTCAGGACCTATATTTGTTGATGTGGCAATGACTCAAAATGAGAAGAAACAGCAGTACTGCAATAACCACTAACAAGAAGATGGGATGCATGAAATATGGATCTAGAAAAATTGGAAGCCATGACAAAATGGAACACATAAAGATCAAACACTCTAGGTTTTATTGAACAGAAATAGACTGGTATTTGCCATTTTGAATGTCATAATAATATGGTTTACATACCAGAGTAACAAATTTGAAAGGAATGGATGACTTTCATGTTAAAAAAGAGAATGTTTCAACATCGATTCCAATGTTCACCATTGTTAGGTGTAGGATATATTACACCTACAAGGATGAATAATTAATAAAGTTATTATTCAAATTGACACACCAACCACTAATGCTAACAATAAAGCCATTGAGGATTTTTACCAACCTTTTCAGTCTGAAATTGATGAAACATGCAATCAAGATTACTGATGACTTGAATGCAAAAATTGGAAATTAAGGAGGAGGATCACTAGTTAGAAAATATGGCCATGGGGATGGAAGCCACATGGGAGATCTCATGACAGAATATTCCTATAAGGATGGCTTATTGATTGAACATTTATTTTTCAGTGATGTAAACAGTAACCATAGACATGGATCATGTATATTGGATAGAAATACACAGGAATTAAATCAACTACATCTGTTGAAATAAACTACTATATATACTCGAGTATAACCCAAGGCAACTAATTTTACCCCCAAAGCGGGGGTGCTTTTTCAGCATAAAAAATGTGCAGAAAAAAAACTCGGCTTATACTCAAGTATTTATGGTATAAAGAAGTTCAATATCATCAGTCACGAGACTGGAGACCAACTGTGGAACAAACCATCAATGGCAAATTCAACTCGAATTCAAACAATATTAAAACAAGTCCCCAAGAGTCAAAGTATGAATTTGAGTGTATATCATCTAAATTAGAGGATACTTCAAGGAGAAAGTTGACACATTGAACACAAATCACCTGAGATGATACGAGTTCTGCAATAATATCAAGAACATCATAAATAAAGAAATTCAAAGATAATTAAAAAGATAGAAACTAAAGAAAAGACAAAATGGATGACACCTTGAATGTGGAGTAGCTGAAGCCAATGAAAGAAATGATGAAGTACGAAAAAGAGAGAGAGAGAAATATAGAAATAATTGATGACGTAAAGACGCTGAATAAAGAAGCTGAACATAAAATTTCAAAGGGGAATTCAAAAAGATGGAATAAAGAATTATATGAAAAGGTGCAAAGACCTGGAATTAGGACAGCAAAAATGAAAAGCATGTGCATTTCACTAGCTGAAAAAATGGAAGAGAAATTCAAAATACAGAATTACACAGATAGCATCAAAAGAAGGTGAAAGGGATTCACTGACCACATGAAGCCCAGGCTCCACAGCGCTGAGTCCTGAAGACCAAGATAGCATAGGGTTCTCACTGCAGATTGCTCTGAGAGTACTCACAGTAGTAGGCCCTGGATCAACTTGGGAAAATGTAGAACTCAAAATAAGAAGACTAACCTTAGGATATGATAGGCACTAGTGGAATTCCCATTTGACACCTGACCTCACCTCCATGGCTCAACTTTCAGCCCCCAAATAGGAGACCTATACTGTCAACGATGTACAATTCAGAGCCCAGCATTTGTCAGGGAGTTACTCAGAAGGCAGGAAGGAATGGGAACGAAAGACCAATGGAAACGGCAAACAAAGGGAGGGAATAGGAAAAGTAGTATTGCATTGTAGGTATTGCAATCAATATCATAAAACATTGCATGAATTGTAAGGAAAATCAATTTACTCTGTAGATTTTCCCTCACATCACAATCAAAACAGTGTAAAAAGAAAATTAGTCATATGACCGAGTACACTGGTAGATCTTGCTGAAGACCAATTTCCAGTGTTAAAAGATGTCACTTTGAAGAATAAGGCACAGCTGAGCCCTAGTGGTATAGTGGTTACAAATATAATGCGTCAGAACCAACCCAGTTGGGTTGCTCAACACAAGATCAACAGTTCAGCTCCCATACAAAGTTCCAGTATTGGAAACCCACAGGGATATCACTCCCCTGTCCTATAGAGTTGCTAAGGGTTGGAATCAACTTGATGGCAGTGAACTGGATGTAAGCCAGGCTGACTAGAGACACAAATCAAGTGCCACTCATATATGTGCAATAAATAGTTTTCTATCAAGAAGTCATTATAGTATTTCTATTTCAAGGAAATATCCCAGGCCAGTCCAACTCAAGTCCATAAGTCCAACACTGGCCCATAAGTTCCTTTCCAACTTACGCAGTTACATGCAATGATGCAGAATGCAGGGATGTCAAAGGCCAGTGATTGCAATGTCTTGTGGACCCAAGGTCGATGGAAGCATGGCAAGACTCTGGCAGCTCTCAACGTGGGCATGGAGCAGTCAGGTGAATGCAAAAAGAAGGGGAGGTTCCCAGGGCCCTCCTTATGAGAAGGCCATGGCCACAAAGAGGCACCATCAGGCTATGGTGTGATTGACAGATTGGATACCAACCTTACACTTTTACATATCTTCAAACTGACATAAAATTATATAACTATCATACTATGGCATTTTCAATCACCTCATATGTACTTGAAAATGGACAATAATTATGAAAGGTAAAATAAAAGTTGATGTCTTTGAATTATGATGCTGGTGAAGAATATTGAATATTCCATGGACTTTCAGAAGAAGGAACAAATCTTTCTTGGCGGAAGTAGAGCCAGAATGCTTCCTAGACGTGAGAATGGCAAGACTTCATATCACATACTTTGGGCATGTTAACAGCTGAGCATAGTCCCTAGAGAAGGATATCATACTTGATAAATTGGAGTGGTGAAAAAAAGAAGAAGGTCCTCAATGGGATGAATTGGCATACTGGCTGCAAAAACGGTCTCCAACATTCACTGTGAGGAAACAGGATGTGGGTGCTATGAGTTAGAGCCAAATTAACAGTGTCTAACAATGACAACTCCCCTCCCCCACCCCATCTGTCAATTTGCAGCACTGTGGTAGCTTGTGCTTTGCTGTAATGCTGGGAGTTAGTCCACTAGTACTTAAAATACCAGGCAGGATCACCGACGGTGAACAGATTTCAACACAGCTTCCAGACTAAGAACTGACAGGACGACAAAACAATCAGTCCACTTCTGAGGGATTCACCATTGAAAACTTTCTGCATAGCACTAAAATATTGTCTGATATAATGCCAGAAAATGAGCCCCTCAGATTGCAAAACAATTAAAATATCACCGAGAAAGAGAGCTTCCTCAAAGTAGAGTCCACCTTAATGATAACTCAAAACCTCACAACAGGAGCTGCAGATAACATCATAATAAATGGAGAAAATATTGAAGTTATCAAGGATTTCGTGTTGCTTAGATTCACAACTAATGCTCATGGAAACAACAATCAAGAAACCAAATAACATATTGCATTAGGCAAATCTACTGCACATAACCACTTTAAAGTACGGAAGATCAAGAATTTCACTTAGGATTAAGTTGCGCCTGGCCCAAGGCATGGTATTTTCCGCCACATCTTATGCATGTGAAATTTGAACATTGAATGAGAACGACTGAAGGAGAACTGGTGCATTTGAATTAAGGTACTGACAAAAAAATACTGAAAGTACCATGGGTGGAGAGAAGAACAAACAAATCTGTCTGAGAAGAAGTGCAGCTAAATGTTCCTTGGCAGATAGGATAGCGAGGCTTCATCTCATGTACTTTGCAGATGTTATCAGGACAGACCAGTCCCTGGAGGACATCATACACATTACAGTGGAGGGGTTGCAAAAAGAGGAAGACACCTGATCAAATGGATCGAGACAATTCCTACAACAATGGGCTCAAACATAACAAAATTTTTGAGTATGGAGCAGGACCAGGCAATGTTTCATTCTGTTGTGTAGGCATTATTATGAGACAGAACTGACTTGAAGGCATCTAGCAACAAAGTGTACTAAAGCTTTCTGGCACCTTCATTTGCTGATGGATTATAATTCAAAATGAGAAAAATCATTGCAACCATTCATTAATAATCAGAACATGAAACGTGAAAAATAAGAATCTAGGAAAATTGGAAATCATAAAAAACGGAATCTGACCTATAAAGATCAGTATCCTAGGCATTGGTGAGTTGAAATAGTCCCTTTGAATCTTAAAATGATAAGAATGACTATGCTGACAATGACAAATTCAAAAGAATGTCTCTTTCATCCTCAAAAAGAACATTTCTAGATCTATCTTGAAATGCAATGCTGCCTGTGACAGAATAATATCTATCTTCACACACAAGGAAGGCCGGTTAATAGAACCATTATTCAAATTTTCTCACAAACCACTAAAGCCAATGAAGAATTGTACCAACTTCTTTACTCTGAAATTGATCACACATGTACTGAAAATGCATTAATAATTGCTGACAATTGGAATGCACACATGGAAACAAAAAGGAAGGAAGAGTAATTAGAAACTATGGCTTTGGGAATCGAAAAGAAGCTGAAGAATGCATGAAAGAATTCTGCAAGAGCAATAACTTCCTCATTGCAAACATCTTTATTCAACAACAGGAGCGGCATATATACATGTGGAATACACAGGAATGGAACTGATTAAATCTGTGGGAAGACAGGATAGAGAAGCTCCATATCATTGAGACAAAATAAGACCAGGGGCCAACTATGTAACAGACTATCAATTACTAATATGCAAGTTCAAGTCATATCTGAAGAAAATTAAAATAAGAACGCAAAAGAGCCCAAATACAGCCTACATTATATCTGTGGTCGGCTGGGATTTCTAGAGAAACAAACCAGTGATACTGATACATGTAGAAGAAGGAAATTTATATCAATAAAGAATTTTACATTAAGAAGTCCACACAACAAGAAACCCCAGTCCAACTCCAGCCCATAAATCAGATGCAAACTAGAGGCCCTTCCAGACTCATGAAGCTGTTGGAGGAATAGCCCAAGAAACAGGAAAACCACAGGTTGGTGGAGGCAGAGTTGGGAGAATCCAAAGTCAACAGGCAGTTGGCAGGCCACAGACAGCTCTCAGGGTCAGCAGGTCTCATGGTGATTGCCATCCCAAGAAGCCAGACGTAGGGTCCAGGGTCTTTTCATCAGGAAGAAAAAGAGTGAGCCCATTCTCCACAGTCTACTTATAGCTATGAAATAGGTCACACCCCCAAGGAGACTGTGACCTGCACCTTCTGAAGATCCTGGTCAAACTAAATTGACACCAAACCTTACTATCACAATATCTCACCTGAATTTAGAGCCTATCTCAAGAATGGTTTGGACATATTGAACATTACTGATCAGCTACCAGAAGACTTGTGAAATAGCATCAAGGTCATCAATCTTTTTTTTTTTTTGTCATGTCAACTGGGGATATTATTTATTTATCATAAATTATTTTATTGGGGGCTCCTCAAAAAGATCATTAATAATACAGGAAAGAAAGAAAATACTACAGTGGATATCAGAGGAGATTGTGAAACTTGCTCTTGAACCTAAAGCAGCTAAAGCAAATGGAAGAAATGATGAAATAAAAGAGTTGAACAGAAAAATTTGAAAAGCCAGCTTGAGAAGATAAAGTAAAGAATTATATTGTAACGTGTAAAGACCTGGAATTAGGAAAGCAAAAGGAATGAGTACAGTCAGCATATCATAAATTGAAAGAACAGAAGAAAAAATCCAAGCCTTGGACTAAAATGTTGAAGGATTATTTATCAAACTATTGAATGATGCAGGGAGAATCCAAAGAACATGGAAGGAGTATACAGAGTCTCTGTACCCAAGAATTAGTTGAGGTTCTACTAGTTCAAAAGGCCAAGAAGAAGTTGAAGCTGCAATGTAAGCATTAGTGAAAAGCAAGGAAGGGATAGGAATGGAAATATTTCAACACGCTCATGCAGTGATAGTCCATGTCAAGAAATTTGGAAGATAGCTATCTGGCCAACCAACTGGAAGTGATTAATATTTGTGTCCATTCTAAAGAAATATGACGCAACAAAATCTGCAAATTAATTTAAAGTAACATTAATATGACATGCAAGTACAATTTTATTGAAGATAACTTTAAAAGTAGTTATAGCAATATGTCAACAGGAAGCTGCCAGAAATCCAAGCTGTATTAAAAGAGGGCATGAGGCAAGGTATATCAATGCTGATTTCAGATGGACCTTGGCTGAAAACAGAGGATACAAGGAAAATGCTTACTTATGTACTATTGACTATGCAGAGGATTTTACTGTGTATCATAACAAACTTTGGGTAGCATATGAATACATATGAGAACAATGGGAATTACCGTACATTTAATTGTGCTCCTGTGGTACCTGTACATAAACCAACAGGAAGTGGTTCGAATAGAACAAGGGGATACTGCGTGGTTTAAAATCAGGAGAGTGTGTGTTGTGGTTATATCCTTTCACCATATGTGTTAGACAGGGTTCTCTAGAGAAACAAAACCAGGACATTTATGATTTGATAGATAGATAGAACACGAAGGAATTTAACAGCTAATTAGTCCACATAGCAGTACAGAGGACTCAGTTTAACTCACTTCCATGCAACAGTAAATATGGCAGTACAGCCAGGCAGCAAACTGCAGAACTAGGTAAGGCAGCCACACACTGGTCTGATCACCAGAGAGCAACTGAGAGATAGGTGTGGCTTGCTGAGCCATTTATCTCTTTGCCCACTAATCAAACTGCGAATTTATTAATCCCACATGTTCTTATTGGCCAGGTTGGCACTATAAACCTACCTATCTATCACACTATACTTATTCAAATAATCTGAGAAGCTGCTCTGTATGAAGAAGTTGAGGCATCTGAATTGGAGGAAGAATCATTAACAACCTGTGTTATGCAGATGACCCATTCTTACTGGCTGAAAGTCAATAGGCCTTGAAGTACTTACTGATAAAGCTCATATAAATTAGTCTTCAACACTAAGAATACAAATGTCTTCTCAACTTGACAAATATAAACACACAACATCATTACAAATAGAGAAATGTAGCTAAACTCTATTTTACTTGGACCCACAATCAATACTCACAGAAGCAGCAGTCAATAAATCAACGTATTTCATTGGAAAAATCTGTTGTAAAAGACCTCTTTAAAATGTGAAAGAGCAAATGTTTTACTCTGGGGATTAGCAAGTTATGCCTGCTTTTAGCCTGGATATTTTTAATCACCTTAGATGCATGTGAAAGGAGTCTTAATTTCAGTGTCTGGTATGGGTTGAATGACTCACAGCAAGGTTGGTGGTTCAACCCACTTGCTGCTCCACAGAAGAAAGAGGAAGCTATTTGACCCTGTAAAGATTTACAGCCTTGGAAACCCTATATGGTCACTATGAATAACAATAGACTTGATGGTAATGTTTGACATATGCATGTGAAAGATGGACCATAATTAAGGAAGACTGAAGAAAATATGATGCCTTTAAAATATGATGTTGCAAATAATATTGAATATACCACGAATGCCCAGCAGAACAAAGAGGTCTGTCCCTGAAGAAGTACAGCCACAATGTGTTTTAGAAGTGAGGATGGTAAAACTTCATTTCATATACTTTGAACATGGTATCAGGAGAAATTAGTCCCTAGAAAAGGACAAAATACTTGGTAGAGCATCATCAAAAAACAGGTAAACCCGGAATGAGATGGATCAACACAGTGGCTGTAACAATAGGCTAAAATATGACCATTGTGAGGATGTCACAGGACTAGAAAGGCTTTTATTCTATTGTGCATAGGGTCACTATAAGTGGCAGTGTGTGAGTTTTTGTTGATTAACAACACTGGGATATGAGCAATGTCCCCATGTCATATGCTAAACTGTCACCATGCTGGACACAGTTGATCTTTGTGGCTTTAGAGGGTAATTATTTGGAGGGTTATGATTCCACTGAATTTTTTTCTGTGTATTCAAACTATTCCATCCTAAGATTCTACAGATCTATCCAAACCAAGCTCACTGCCATTGAATCAATGCTAACTCATATCGACCCTACAGGACATGGGTAAAATTGTACCTGTGAGGTTCTGAGACTGTACCTCTTTACAGAGTAGAGTCCCATCTTTCTCCCGAAGAGCAGCCGGTGTTTTCAAAATACCGACCGTGCAATTAGCAGCCCAATGTGTAACCAAGAACTATTCAGGGAAGCTAGAGGGAGAGCATGAAAAGAAATGAGTAGTTGAGGTGGCTGGATGCACATCCATCCCTTTGTTCTACTCTCTATGACTTTTTCTGAGTTCATTCAAAATGTAAATTAAGACACAAAATAGAATTCTACCCAACCCTGCTATATGCCTAAACAGTATCCATTTTTCTCATTCTTACTACTAATAGAAGCTCAATTTTGTTTAGGGTGATAATGTACCTACTTAAATCGCTCACTCCTAGGCTGCCTTGCAGCTATGCATAAACATTTGACCCAGTTTGGGCCAAATATGTGTAGGAGAAAGATACTGAGTAGGACTCCCAAGAAAGTTTTTGTTGTTGTTTAAGGCAAAACACTTGTCTGGCATAACCCATTCCATTTTTGTCCTTGGCTCTTCTGCTGTCATGCTCCCTAGTCAGAATATTGAAAGATGGGAGAGTCACATAGGTTACATGAGTTTGGCAGACCAAAAAGCATGCATTCTCCTATATCCAAGATGAGTCCCTGAGCAAATACGCCAGACCTAGGCTACCTATTTCAAGACTTACTATTGTATAAGACAAACCCCTGTGTGGTGCAAAGGGTTAACACAATTCACTGCTAAGCCAAAGATGCCTTGGAAGAAAAACCTGGCAATCTACATTTAAAAATTCAGCCCTTGAAAACTTCATGGAGCACAGTTCTACCCTGAATCATATGGGGTAACTGTAAATCAGAATCAATTCAGTGGCAACTGGTTTGGTATTTTTTCTGTTAATATAAGAAAAATGAAGCTTTTGTGATTAGACCACTAGAGTCGGTTTGTTTTTTTCCCATGTAGCCAGATGCAATTTGGACTGATAGAGAAATAATTAAAAGAATGTAGAGTTAAGTAAGCGTAATGATTATGGAACTAATCATTTAGCAATGGGCTGCTAACCACAAGGTCAGTAGTTCAAATGCACCACTCACTCAGGGGGAGAAAAGTGAAGCTCTCTGCTTCTGTAAAGATTTACAGTCTTGGAAGCCCTATATGGGGTTGCTATAAGTTGTAATCAACTTGATAGCATTGTATTTGTTTGAGTTTGGTGACTAGTATGTAAGCTTTGAGGGGGTAGTAATAGATACTTTGAATACTATTCTTAGCACTATAGGTATTATGTCTTTTGCAAATGGATAAACGAACAAAAGCGATATTCATTTTGTGTTTTCTGTAGTTTGCCTTATTCTTCCAAGAAGATTGCTCAAGTGTTAAGACCCAGTCTTCTCAGGCATACTTGAATAAAAGAATAACTGATAGACACAGACTTGAACCCTTGCCTGTGTGATCATTGGTGTGTCACTGTTTTTCAATCCATTTCTCATCTGTGAACTGGGGATTACACACGTAGCCCACAGGGTTCTTTTGGAGATTCAGAGTAATATGTGTGTCTTTGATTGAGTGCCCGTGCATGCCGAGCTTATTCCTCAGGCCTGGGTGCAGGGAGTCTATTTGAGATCTGATGGCAGGGAGTGGGAATAGGAAAGCGGACGCAAGACTGAGTTAGGGGGAGAAGCAATCACAATGGAAACGGGGTGTTGAGGCTTTTAATGTAGGACACAGGGGCTTGATTCCCCCAGGACTTCTGAGGAACATGGGTTCTGTCCTAGAATTGTCTACCAGAAACAGGAGGCTGGGCTCTTCTTCGCCTGTAGTGGTGTTGAGCATTCCTCCTAGTAAGGTGACCTCTCCTACCTTCCTGGGTTTGGCTTTCCATGCCTTTGAAAAGGCTTCGAGGCAGAAGGACATGGAGAGCTGCGTGCTGCACAGTTGTGATAAGACACAATTTCAGCAGGAGCCTGCACTTACATAGAGCCGTTCGCCACTGCTATGATGGATATCAGGAGGAGCCCTGGAAGTGCAGTGGTTACAAGTTGGTTTGCTAACTTCAAGGTCAGCAGCTCAAAACTACTAGCTCCAAGGAAGAAAGATGGGGTTTTCTACTCCAATAAAGAGTTGTAGTGTTTGAAACTCGCAGGGGGCAATTGTACACTGCCCCACAGGATCGCTATGAGTCGGTATTGACTGGAAGGCAGTGAGATGGTGTCAGAGATGGATCAAAGGAATGTGGCATGGCAACCCTAAGAATCTGCTACAGAACCAGAAAGTGCCTGGGATAGATGAGTTTATTGTGCTTGGCCTTTTAAAACCATCAAACGGGCAACAGTTAGAAAGTCAAACATACCAAGTGTCATTGGAGATCCGGAGAAAGCAGAGAAACACTGCTAATGATGCAGGTTTGCTGCACAGCAATCTGGCAGAGCTTAGTGAAAGTCCATTGAATGGACCCTAGGACCTAGTGAGCCCCTCCTGGGCGTACAACCAAAGAAGCGCAGTCACTGAGTTGACTTTCATTCCTCGTGACCCTATCAAACAAAGCTGAATGGTCCAATGATGTTTTCAAGGCTTCTATTGGGAAGTAGACAGCCATGCCTTTATCCCACAGTGTGTGGAAGACGGCTTCAAACTACTGACCTTTGGGTTAGCAGCCAAGCACTTAATATCTCCCCATCAAAGCTCTCTCCTGGATGTAGAAAAACAAACAAAACCCCAGTTGATTCTTCCTCATTAGCAACCCTACAAGGCACAGTAGAATTGCTGCTTTAGGTTAACAAAACTAAATTCTTACGACAGCAGACAGCCTCTCTTTGCTCCATGGAATAGCTGGTGGGTTGGAACTGCTCACCTTGGGGTTAGCAGCCCAACACATAATTCCTGGGTATATAGGCCAAGCTATTTATCCAATTCACAGGGCCCTTGGGACATTTTTACAAGAATGGTCACCACACTGATACCTGCAGTAGAGAAGAGTTGGAGCTGAATTGGATGCCAATCAACAGACAACTGAAGAAGGAAACAAAAGAAAGATGATGATTGCTCATGACCAAGTGGCACGCAGCAGCACATACAATTGATATGCAGCATGGCAATAACTCTTAATGACATTGCAAGGAGTTGAAAAGGTCAAAAACGGAATGAGATTTATATTGCAGTACCATTCATGGAAGCTGAAAGCCCATTCACCAAGCAGCATGGTCTAGTGCACATGGCTGTATGCTTATAAGGACACACACACGCCTAGCACCCAGCAGGGGGTATTAGTCTGAAGAGGGGAATGGAAGTGATGTGAATGTGGAAAAGGAGGGACAAAACACAAGCAGGGCCTGACATTGATCAGGGTTCACAGTGTGCTATAAAGTAGGCATGATTAATCACTTCCCTGTACCAGAAGGCTGAGCTAGATTTTTAAAGCAAATCGAGTGCCTGGAACACAGTGGTTGTTAGCTGCTGTTGAGTCAGCCTCCATTCCAACTCACTGTGACAACCAGCTCCCAGTGACTCCATGGGCAATATTCTCTCTGGTCCTGCACCATCTCTTTGGTTGTGCATCAGATTGTGATTCACAGGGGTTTTCGTTAACTGGTTTTCAGAAGAAGAAAACCACGCTCTTCTTCATCGCTCATCTTAGTCTGGACACATCACAGAAACAGGTTCAGTCTCAAAGCCGCACCCAACCAAGCTTCCCCATTTCAGTATCATAGCAACACAGAATCAGTTCAGTACCTCAGCAATAACCAAGCATCCCCCTGACAAATGAGTGTTGGATGCACATGAGTTTCATTGTCTTGGACTCAAACCCAGATCTCCCACATGAAAAAGGAGAATTCTACAACTGAACCACCAATTTACCCTCAGTATATATTATGTATCCAGTAAATGGTTATTAAGAATGTGGCTGCCAGGAAAATCCAGCAATTTCCTGCCAAGGCTTAACACTAATATCTTCCCCCACACACTAGAAGGCTGCAGAGGAATGACTTTCTCCATGCCAGCCCTGGTATCTAGACAAGGGACCCTAACACTGAGCCACTGAGCCCCAGCAGGCTGGGGAGCAATGTCAAATTGGATGAGGGACAATCCTGGTTGAGTTAGTTTCCCTAAGCTCGCAGGGCAGTTTAGCATGTCCACAGCTGTGTTCAGAATAGCCATGCGATTACCACCGAGAGAAATTCTACATGCTTTCACACCCCATGCTAGTCGTTGCAGCCATCGTTGAGTACAGTTCATGCTCATCACTATCTAGAACTCACGGTGACGCTGTGGGTGAGCCGTTGGGCAGGTAACCTCAAGGTTGGCAGTTCAAAGGCACCAGTTGTTCACTGAGAGGAAGGTGAGATGATCTGCTCCTGTAAAGATTTAGCCTGAGGAATTTTATATAGGGTCACAGTGAGTCAGGATCAACTCAATGGTGTTGGTTTGGTTTATTAGACCCACTATCAGATCATATTTAATGTTTTTATTAACATGTATATTTGCCACAAATCCAATGTCTTTTATTTTTATCACTGCAGTTCAATACAATTTGTGCCTTTGTGATTCTGTATTTCATTGGAGGTATTTGGAAATATTATTCTGGGGAGTGGGCAGGTGTTCCATAGCCTTTCCTAAATGCCAAAAGGATCCATGGGGTTGCAATGGTTAAGACCCTCTAATAGAGTTTATCAAAGAGCCCTGGAGGCACAATGGTTAAGTGCTCAGCTGCTATCCAAAAGGTTGAAGGTTTGAACCCACCAGTGGCTCTGTTCTTGGAAGAAAAGCCAGGCAACTCATTCTTGTAAAGATTACAGCATAGAAAAGCCTAGAGCAGTGGTTCTCAAACTTCCTAATGCCACAACCCTTTCATACAGTTCCTCATGTTGTGGTGACCTCCACAACCATAAAAATATTCTCATTGCTACTTCATAACTGTAATTTTGTTACAGTCACCCTGTGCAAGGGTCCCACAGGTGGAGAACCATTGGTCTAGAGAGCTCTGCACTGATGCATTGAGTCACTATGAGTTGGACTGGACTAGAAGGTTCCTAACAAAAACACCAACAATCATTTTTTACCATACCTTGTTAACTCAAAAAGATTAACAAGCAATTTCACAAATGAGGACATCCAGTTGCCCCTCCAAACTGGACAAGCATGAGTTAAATGGTGACCTTGACCCCACGGTGTCCTCCAGTTGGTGCCATGCTGCCTTTATTCCCTCTGCCTCTCAGTTCTGTGGAGAAGAAGGGGAAAGGGAGGGAAAGAAAAAGAAAGAAATGAAAACATAATTTTCCCAGCTTCTTCACATCACTGAATTGAACTTTACTTTTAATAAAAGTATTATGAAATGGAAATGGTGCTTTCACTATTTTGCTTTTAGGTGATATTCAGAGACATGGTGCTGGTAATTATTTGAGCCGGGGAGGTTAATGTCCGGACTTTCTGAATATGGTTGAGCCAGCATGCCCCCTTCCAGGCCTAGCATTTCCCTGGACTATGAGAAGTTATTGACAGTCTACCCTCTTCTTCCTCTGACTTCGCTGCAAACCATGGACACACTGGTTCTGACTTGACCTGGCTCTAGTACAGAAAAAATATCCTCCTTGCATAATTGTAGTGCTTGCATTGGAAGGCACCCAGAGACAAATCTCTCATCTGGTGGCATAATGGGTTATGTGTTGGGCTATTAACTGCAAGGTCAGCAGTTGGAATTCACCAGTCGCTCCTTTGGAGAAAGATGAGGCTTTCTTCTCCCATAAAGAGTTATAGCCTTAGATGAGTATAAAAACTCAAAATGCATTGGCAGAGATTCCACAGAGAATGAGCCTCCATTAAATCCCCTGGGACCATTCACCAGGGATGGGATTAAACCCTGCTCACCGTCAGTACATCAGAAAGTGTATTGTTGCAGATATGATTAGGTTAAACATTAACATCTTATCATTTGTCTTTACTTTTAACACGTTTTCATTTGTTCTTTTTTTAATATTCTGCTTTCCTTTTTATTGAAAAAAGTAACTAATGTCACTAAACAAGTAGAGAATTTGTTAAATGAGAATCTAATCGGTTATGTAAACTTTCACTGTAAACATAACACAATTTTATTTTTACAAAGAGTTATAGCCTTGGAAACCCAGGAGTCCGGAGTATTTTCTCTCGATAGGATTGTTATGCACCCAATGGCAATGAGTGTTGTTGGATTTTGTTTCTTTATTGTTTTCTGTAGCTATGGTGGGGTATAGGGGTTATGTGTTGGGCTGCTAAACGCAATGTCTGAAATGGCAAATTTGAAATCCCCAGCCACTCCAAGGGAGAAAGATGAGGCTTTCTACTCCCCTAAAGAGTTCTAGTCTCAGAGCAGCCAGTCCACAAAGAGAACAACATGGCTGGCCCCACTATGAGACATGATGCCCCTCAGTGACCAAGGGTGATACAGGGGACAGCACTGGAGACACAGTGTGCGAATTGCACCTAACCTGATTCCACCACACCGAGGCAAATTGTGGTGGAGTGCAGTGGAACAGCAAGGGAATGGAGTGGCAAGGTCCCCAGGGAATGCTGAAAGTGGACTTTGGGGCCAGGTTGTGGTGCCTCAACAGACTGGATTGGAAAACACTCCTAAGGTCCAACAAATGATCCTTGAACTAACTATAAGCTCTTCTTTCTTGATGTGTTTTGTTTAGTTCTTTGTCAGTGGTTTGTTTTTGTTGTTTTGTTGTCTGGTTGTATACTGTTGCTCTGTTTTCCTCTGTCTTGTTTTCGTGCATGTTAGTGTCTCCACAGGTCTGTCTAAATAAGACAGGCTGGATGAACTATCTGGAGGAAAAACAACAGGACCAACAGTTCCGGGGGCACTTGGGATAGGTGGAGGTGCGGGGGGGGGGGGTAAGGAAGTGGTGTTAACAAACACAGGGACAAGGGAACAACATGGGACTCAAAATGGTAGTGAGGGGGAAGTGGCAGGCCTGGTAGGGAATGATCAAGGGTAAGATTACGTAAAGAAGAGGTATAGCTGTAACCCAGGTTGGGACGGAGCATGGTAGTGGGACAGGAGGAAAGTCAAGGGAGATGGAGGAGGGAGCTAGGAGTCAAAGTGCATTTATAGAGGTCTTGACAAAGACATGTACATGCAAATATATATATATATATATGGGGAAATAGATCTCTGTGTCTATAATTATAGGTTTAGTATTAAGGTGGTGGCAGGACCTTGGGCCTTAACTCAAGCACTCCCTCAATGCATGAATACTTTCTTTTATTAAATTGGCACTCTACAGTGCTCATCCTCCCGACACAACTGCTGAAGCCAAAGCTGGTGAACAAGTAAATGTGGTGAAGAAAGCTGATGGTGCCCGGCTATCAAAAGAGATAGTGTGTGGGGTCTTAAAGACTTGAAGATAAACAAGCGGCCGTCTAGCTCAGAAGCAACAAAGCCAACATGGAAGAGCACACCAGCCTGTGTGATCACGAGGTCCCGAAGGGATCAGTTATCAGGCATCAAAAAACAAAAAAATCACAGTATTGGCTGCACACCTCCATGATACGATTGGCGAAGACAAACGGGTGCATAAGCAAATGTGGCGAAGAAAGCTGATGGTGCCTGGCTATCAAAAGAGATAGTGTCTGGGGTCTTAAAGGCTTGAAGGTGAACAAGCGGCCATCTAGCTCAGAAGCAAAAAAGCCCACATGGAAGAAGCACACCAGCCTGTGCGATCACATGGTGCCAAAGGGACCAGGTATAAGGTATTATGCAAAAAATATATATATACCATATATATGGCATATATATATATATATATATATATATATATATATATATATATATATATATATATATAGTGAATGAAGGGGGAAGTGCAGAGTGGAGACCCAAAGCCCATTTGCTGGCCACTGGAGATCCCCTCACAAAGGGGTTTAGGAGAGGAGATGGGTCAGTCAGGGTGTGATGTAGTACTGATGAAAAACACAGCTTTTCCCTAGATCCTGGATGCTTCCTCCCCACAACTACCGTGATCCGTATTCTACCTTGCAGGACTGGATAGGGCAGAGGTTGTACACTGGTACATATAGGAGCTGGAGGCATAGGGAATCCAGGGTGGATGATACTTTCAGAACCAGGAGTGTGAGGGGTGATACTGGGAGAGTAGAGGGTGAGTGGGTTGGGAACAGATTACAAGGATCCACATGTAACCTCCTCCCTGGGAGACAGACGGCAGAGAAGGTGGGGAGGGAAACTCCGGAGAGGGCAAGATATGACAAAATAACAATCTGTAGATTATCAAGGGCTCATGATGGAGTGGGGAGCGGGGAGGGAGGTTAAAAAAAAGAGGACCTGATGCAAAGGGCTTAAGTGGAGAGCAAATGCTTTGAGAGTGATTAGGGCAAAGAATGTATGGATATGCTTTATACAATTGATGTATGTATATGTATGGATTGTAATAAGAGTTGTATGAGCCCCTAATAAAATGTTTAAAAAAAAAAGAGTTCGAGTCTCAGAAACTCACAGGTGCAGTTCTACCCCAAACTATAGAGTTGCCATGAGTCGGCATCAACTGGATGGCAGGAAGGACACATAACGATTCAGACCTGGGCTTAGTTTGGGTTCTCACTGAAGCAGACCCTGGCCAAAGACTTAAAGGCAATGAGCTTATTTAGGAAACTCTGAGCATGCAGGTAATGATGTGGGGTTGTGAGCCAATAGGTGGAAGGCCACCGATAACAAATAGATTGTGAATCCAATTACAAACCTGGGAACCTGCTGCTTAATCACTTAGGAAGTCTCCAGGGGTAGGGTGTAGCACATGCCTCTCAGAGTTTTGCCATCCAAGGAGTGAGGGGCCTGGTCAGGGCTGTTCCCAGGGGCATATGTTCCTCAGCACATTCAGCCAGCACCAGCAAAGGGACCTTCAGAGCTGGCCCTCGGTGACTGAGGCGAGTACACGGAATCAGGAATTTGGGAGTGAAGAGAAGGAGCACCGGGAGTGTCTGCTACAGATTGGAGACTGGAAAGTCAACTCGTTGCTCCTCAAGGGGACAGGCGCTCCCCTCTCTGGATCTCACTTTTAACATCGATACACAAAGGTCGATTCTGTGAGGGTCACAGACTTGGGACTCCCATAGCCAAATGAGGACCTGTGTGGACTCTGGTTGGCCTGCTTATTCACTGCCATCTAGAAGATTCCAACTCACCGTGACCCTATAAGACGGAGCAGAACTGCCCCTGTGGGTTTCCGAGGTTGAAATTCTATATGGACTAGAAAGTCTCATCTCTGCACAACCCCCACCCTATCCCCCACCCCCCGCTCCCCCAGTGTGACTGGTGGTTTCAAACTACTGACCTTCTAGTTAGCTGCCCAACACATAACCCACTGTGCCACCAGGGCTCTTTGGCCTACCTGGCTTCTATCCAATGTTATTGAATCGCCTTTGAAAAAATCAGGAGGTTTTTAAGAAAACAGGAATTTTGACTTTCTCTAGAAAAATCGATCTGGCATCACTGGAACCTACACTAGAGGATCCACAATTCCACGTGGCTCTGGGAATCTCAACATTTCTTTCTCCTGCTCAAAGTAAAATGGTTTAAGGGGACCTTTCACAGCTGGTGGACGGGTCTCCTTTCTAGAAAGTTGCCTCTGTAAAGAAAATGAATCTTTCTTCCCTTTTACCTAGTTGGGGGTGGTGAGGGTAGCGGGAGCCATTGGGTTAAGAAAAAACAGTCGAGGTAGCTTCAGTCTGCCCTGCCAGGGCTTTAGAGTCCAAGCCTTTTTTGCTCCAGCTGACTGGCCTGCTGTTTCCAGGGCAGCCCCACCATCTGTTCCCAGATGCAGGGAGGGAGCCCACTTTCCTTCATCACACCTGCCCCAAACTCAGGCCCAGAACTACTGTCTAAACACAGAACAACTTTTGTCTGTGGCCAAATGTGGGACCCCAAATTTCTTCCCTCTTTCCCGATACTCCTTCAGTGACTTGATGACCTGGGCCAGGCTGAGATGAATTAGCTTGCTCCTCACAGCTGGCTGCTGGGTTCCAGTCAACTCCCAGAGGCCACTGGCTGTGCCCATCAGTAGAAGTGGGAGTTGAGAACCCTCAGCTCTTGGCTGAGCAGCTCTGTCAGTCTGTAGCTGTTGACTGTAGCTGCTTCTGACAGCCAGTCTAGCTGGTGCTTTAAGTCATTTCAGTCGCTCCACCTCAGCTGTGATTAGTCTAGTCTCTGTAGCCTCAGAGGGAGGGGAAAACAAAACACCTCAATTACTTTGAATCAGAGTGGGTTATCCTCTTTTAAAAGGCAGAAAGTCTGAATTGGAGGATATTTTGGGGGGTCTCTTTTATGCATTTCACATTTACGAAATAAGCACTAACAGTATTTGTTCCAGTAAGTGGATCAGAACCAACTAAGGGCACACTCCTCCCACCAGGCCACGCCTCACTAAGAATAGAGGTCCATCACTTGTCTGGCATTTTGTGGTACTGTGGTGACTTTTGTTTTGTGTGATACTGGGAGCTATGTGATTGGCATTTCATATACCAGCAGGGTCACCCAAAGAACTTCCAGACAAAGAACAGACAATGAAGAAGGAATTGGCTGCCCGCATGGGAAGAATGAGCCATTGAAAACCCTATGGATAGCGGCAACACTGTCAGTTACTAGACCCCCCAGGAACAACAGAAGAACATTGTCAGAACGTGTGCCAGAAGATGAGCTCTTCAACTTGGAAAGTACTCAAAATACGGCTGAGGAAGAGGAAGAGGTGACTTTTCATAGGCAAGTCGACCATAATGATGCAAATCGAGTATAACTATCAGGACCTTCATTTGCTGATGGGGCAAAACTCAAAATGAGGAGAAACAGTTCAAATCGTCATTAATAATTGAAACTTGGTGTGTGGAAATATGAATCTAGGGACATTGGAAGTCATTAAAAATGAAATGGAATACATAAAGATTGATATTGTAAGCATTAGTTAGCTCAAATGGACTGATATTGACCATTTTGAAACAGAAAATCTTATGGTTTACTCTGCTGGAAATGACACAATCAAGAGAAACAACATTGCATTCATCATCAAAAGGACATTTTAAGATCTATTTTAATGTACAATGCTATCTTTGATAGGATACTATCTAGCCCCCTTCAAGGAGAACCAATCAATAAAACTATTGTTCAAATTTATGCACCAACCACCCAAAGCTGGTGACATAGAAATTGAATAATTCTACCACCATATTCAGTCCCAAATTTGTCAGACTTGCTATCAAAATGCTATTGGAATGCAAAAGTTGAAAACAAAGAGGAAGGATCAGTAGTTGAAAAATATGGTCTTGGTGATAGAAACCAAGCTGGAGATCGCATGACAGAGTTTGCAAGACCAGTAAATTGCTGATAGCATATACTATATTTTCCAACTTCTCTTCTTTCCTCTTAGGCTCCTACATTTGCACTCCAATCACCAATAATTACCAATTTATCTTGATTGTATGTTAGAATTTTGCATGATTAATGATTTCTTCAAACATATGATCAACAACAAAAAAGGTGACCATAAATGTGGACTTCTCCAGATGGAATACACAGAAATCAAATTGACTACACCTGTGGGAAGAGACAATAAAAGAAGCTCAATATCAGCAACTGAAACCAGTCCAGGGGCTGATTGTGGAACAGATCAGCAATTGTTCATATGTGAGCTCAAGTTGAAGTTCAAGAAAATGCAAACAAGTACATGAGAGTCAATATACAACCTTGATAATAACCCACCAAATTTTGAGAACATCTCTGAATAAAGCACAGTGTCATTTTTAAAAAAAGGAAATAAAGAAAAGATACAAGTGCTTGTCAGAAGAGACTGTGAAACTTACTCTTAATCAGAGAGTAGCTAAGGCAAATGGAAGAAATGATGAAGTAAAGAGCTAAAAAGAAAATTTCAAAGGACAACTCGAGATTACAAAGTAAAATATTATCACAAAATGTGCAAAGGCCTAGAGTTAGAAAACCAAAACAGATCATATTCAGCATATCTTAAACTGAAAGAACTGAAGAAAAATGTCAAGTCTCGAGGTGCAATATTAAAAAATTCTATGGGCAAAATATTGAATGATGAAGGAAACATCTGAGGAAGATGGAAACAATATGGAGTCACTATATCAAAAAGAATAGACCAACATTCAACCATTTCAGGAGGTAACATATGAGCAAGAACCAATGGTCAGGAAAGAAGAAATCCAAGATGCATGGAAAGCACTAGCCCAAAACAAGATGCCTGGGATTGCTGGGATATCTATTGAAATGTTTCCACAAGCTGATAAAGCACTGGCAGCACTAACTCATCTATGTCAGGAAATTTGGAATACAGCTACTTGGCTAACGGACTGGAAGAGATCCATATGTGTATACATACCAAAGAAGGGAGACCAACGGAGTGGTCAAATTATATAACACTATCATTGGCATCACATGTGAGTCAAATTGTACTGAAGCTAATACAACAACAGTTGCATTAATTCATTGACAGAAAGTTACCATATTCAGCATTCAAGAGCCATCGTGGCACAGTGGTTACAGGTTGGATTGCAAACCCCAAGGTCAGCAGTTCAAAAGCACCAGTCACTCCGTGGGAGAAAGGCAAGGTTTTCTACTCCCATAATGAGTTACAGTCTCAGAAACTCACAGGGGCAGTTAGTTCTACCCTATACTATAGGGTCAGGATGAGCTGTCATCAACTACAAGGCAGTGAGTTTGGTTTCCCAGAGATTTAAGCCAGATTCAGAAGAGGATGTGGAACAAAGGATATCAGATATCAGATGGATCTTGCCTGAAAGCAGTGAATACCCAAAAGATGTTTACTTAAGTTTTATTAACACCCAAGGTATCTGACTGTGTGGATCATAACAAAACATGGATAGTTTAGAGAAGGGAATTCCAGAACACTTTGTCTTGCTCATGTGAAACTTGTACATGAATTAAGAAGCAGTAGCAAAAATAGAACAAGTGTAGATTGCATGGTTTAAGAATCAAGAAAGGTGTGCATCCAGGTTGCACCCACTTATTATACTTTTTCAATCTGTATGGTGAGCAAATAATCAGAGAAGCCAAATTATATGAAGAAGAACACAGAATCAGATTTGGAGGAAATATTATTAACAACCTGCTATATGCAGACGACACAGTTTGGCTTGCTGACAAGGATGGGGGACTTGAAGCACTTGCTGGTGAAGATCAAGGATTGCAGCCTTCAATGTGGGATACAACTCAACAAAAAGAAAACCAAAATCCTCACAACTGAACCAATAGGTAACATGATGATAAATCGAGAAAAACTTGAAGTTGTCAAGGATTTTGTCTTGTCTGGATCCACAAGCAATGCTTCTGGAAGCAGCAGTCAAGAGATGAAAAGATACATTGCACTGGGTAGATCTGCTGCATAAGAGCTCTTTAGAATGTTTAAAAGTTAGGATGTTACTTTAAGCAGGAAGTGCACCTGATCCAAACCACGGTATTTTCATTTGCCTCATCTGCATGTGAAAAGCTTGCCATTGAGTGAAGAAGACCCAGGTAAACTGTATGAATTTGAACCATGGTACTGGCAAAGAATATTGACAGTACCATGGACTGCCAAAAGAACAAACAAAATCTGTCTTGGAAGTACAGCCAGAATTCCCATTAGAAGTAAGGATGGTGAGACTTTGGACATGTTGTCAGTGGAGACCAGTCCCTGGAGAGGCATCATGCTTAGAAAAATGGAAGGGCTGTAAAAAAAGGTTGAAGGCCCTTGAAGAGCTGGATTGACACAGTGACTACAACAAGAGGACTGAGCATAGGAACACGGGTGGATGGAGGAGGAGCTGTTATTGTTACATTCTGCTGTGAATAGGTTTGCCATGGACCAGAACCAACTGGATGGCAAACTAACAACAACAACAACAACAACAACAGGGAGAGACATTAAAAAGCCAAACTCACTGCCATTGAGTTGACCTTGATTCAGAGCAACCCGTGAGTTTCCCGAGAGTGTAACTTTTCACAGGAGGGGAAAGCCTGTTTAACCTACTACTTAGCAGCCCAGCCCATCACCAGGGCTCCACAAGGATAGAGAGAAGCACTGTTAGGGCTGGATAGGGCAGAGGCTGTATACTGGTACATATGAGGGCTGGAGGTACAGGGAATCCAGGGTGGACGATACCTTCAGGACCAAGGGTGTGAGGGGCGATGCTGGGAGAGTGGAGGGTGAGTGGGTTGGAAAGGGGGAACTGAATACAAGGATCCACATGTGACCTCTTCCCTGGGAGAGGGACAGCAGAGAACCGGGGAAGGAAGACTCCAGATAGGGCAAGATATGACAAAATAACGATGTATAAATTACCAAGGGTACATGAGGGAGGGGGGGAAGAGGAGGGAGGGGAAAAAAAGAGGACCTGATGCAAAGGGCTTAAGTGGAGAGCAAATGCTTTGAGAATGATTGGGGTAGGGAATGTATGGATGTGCTTTATACAATTGAAGTATGAATATGGGTGGATTGTGATAAGAGTTGAATGAGTCCCTATTAAAATGTAAGAAAAGAAAAGAGGAGAAAAAAAATGATTAGGGCAGGACTGTACAGATGTGCTTTACACAATTGATGTATGTATATGTATGAACTGTGATAAGAGTTGTATGAGCCCCTAATAAATTGTTTAAAAAATGATCCTCAATTCTATCTGAATCCTTGCCAGGGCTGCAAGTTGCCTTAATAAACACGAGCAAAAAAAGTACCTCTGGCAGCAGACCGCTCAGGTTCAAGTCCAGGCTCTCTAACTTATTGACTATGTGACCTTGGACCTCTCTGTGCTTCTAAAGACTCACTTTCCAAAAGGGAAGTCATAAGCCAACTTTTCTTATTCCTCACTGGGTTGCTTTGAAGATGAAATGAGACATCTGTCTAAAAATGCTTCTGACCATCCCTTGGTTCTCAGAGCTCCACAAATGCTATGGATTATTGTTTTAAGATTATGAATGATTTTTTTCCATGGGTAGTGCAAAGATTAACATCAGTGCTACCACTCTCTGACAAAATATAAATCCAAATTTCTAAATAGCAGGGTCTGAACGGATGCGCTGTTAACAGCATCTTTCTTTTCTCCCATCACTTGTCACAGTAAATCTGATAAGAAATGCTGGGCTAGGGCCTGCAGCCAAGCCCCTCACTGGCAGAGTGCAGGACCTCAGGTTGTTGGCAGGCCAAGGGGCATCACAATGGCAAGAGGAGACGCCACAAAGGGTCCGATTCCTCCCCCACACCCCCCTTCCCCACGTTCAGGGTGAAACGTCAAAATACAAATTTTTGTCACCTGGTGAAATAATGAGCCCCCATTCACGTTGCCTTGGTATCATCAGAGCGCAACAGCCACGTGGGGTAATCGCTGTCTCCGTGTTAATGCTGCTCAGTTCAAACATTTTCACAGGCCCTGGCGAAATGAAACCCGTGCTTTCTACCTAGGTGGAGTTTGAGGCGATTCAGCCCATTTGCTTCTGCTGAAGAGGCTACCTCAGAAAAACAGGAAATAAAAACATAGAGGGTGCCATTGACATTAGGTTTCTCGTTTTCTTCCTTTCTTCCCTACCTTCCTTTCTTCTTCTTGCCCTTCTCTTTCTCTTTTCTTCCTTCCCTCCCTTTGCTCACGTCTTCCTGCCTGCCTTCACCATCCATCTTCCCTCCCACACTCCTCCATTTCTTCTTCGCTCCTCTCTCCCCACCACCACCTTTCTCCTTTCCTTCCCTGCCTTTTCCCTTCAGCCTCACAGTCTCCCTCCTTCACTCTCTCCCTTTCCTCCTTCCTTTCCCCACCTTGTTTTCATCCAGTGATTTGTACTCCTTTCTTCCTCTCATCCCACCCCTCCCCATTGCTGGAGAAACATCAGTTCCTTGTGGCGCTGGTTTTTTGGCGCCAGACACTGTTCTTTGGGTGCTCACAAGTCTGCGTCCTGTGTGCAAACATAAGACAGACATATGATCAGGGTTGGACAGAAGATGGGATTTGACAGGTGTTCTGCACCCCAAATCTCCAGGAGACAAAGGTAAAGTCAGGCTCCTGCCTTTAAGGTTATATCTCCCATTGTAACTGTATTCCACAGAGGCTCCTGCCTCCTGGCCACCTGAGGCCTGCTGCCTGCCTTCCTCTAGCTCCTGGGGAATTGGGGCAGCAGTGGCAAGAACAACAAAAATCCCCAGGAGTTGATAAGAAGGGAGGCTGCCTTGCTTGAGAGACGGCCCCCTCACCCACCTGCATGTAATTGAGATGCAGGTTCTCATCTCTGTGGTTGGGCAAGACATGCCCCCTCCCCAAACGCAGTGGCTTCAAACAAGGACCATCATCGTGTGGTTGCTGGGAGGCCACTGGGTCGTGCTTGGAGTCTCCCATGAGTTGGCAGTCACATGGGAACTGGGGCAGGGTCCTCTGGTGACTCCAGTGCCTACACGTGCACTCAGAGGGCTGGCAGCTGAAGCTGGCCGTTAGCTGTGTGCTTAACTGAGTTGTTGGTTGGAGTGTCTCCACGTGGCCTTTCCAGGTGGTTCAGTCTTCTTTCAGCATAGTGTCCGGGTGCTGAGAAGTGTCCTGAGAGGTAGTACGTGGAGGCTGGACATTCTGAGGGTGAGCACTCAAGAAGAAGTCTTTGATGGGATTTTTCACAAGCTGTGAAGCACTTTGGGGGAGGGAAGGGGGTTGCCCAAACTAGATGTCACAGTGTCATCTTCTCCATAATCTATTGGTCACAGAGGTCATGAAACATCCCAATTTAAGGGGGAAGGGCATAGACTCTACCTTCCTATAGGTAGCCTGTCAAGGAATTTGGGGGTCACATATGAAGACTGGGAGACCCTGGGTGACACAAATGGTTAAGGACTCAACGTATCAAGAGGTGGGCAGTTGCACCCCTCAGAAGAAATAACTAATGGCCTGCTCCTAGAAGCCCACAGGCTTGAGAATCCTGTGATGTGTAGTTTCTCCCTGGCACCCAGGGGGTCCTCGGGAGCCAGAACCAACATAACAGCAACGGGTTGGGTTTTTGTTGGTTTTGTTTGGGCTAATATTAAAACGACTAGTATGAAATTATATATGTATTGTGTTTAACTCTCAGGACTCTGATTATGCTGAAGTTGAACAAAACCGTCTGCCTCTTCTATGAACGCCAGCCGATGGAGTCAAAGGGTGAGGGTCTGGAGGAAGAATGAATGTCACTTTCCCGTCCTTATGTTTCAGTTGTCCTTAAAGGGCACAGGGGACAAACCAGATGTCTTTGATATGATTTTAACCTAATGATGTGCTAGTATGATGATGAGCAGCCAGAAAAGTAGTTTTAACTAATGTCATCCAATATTTGAAAAGTTGACGATTTCACATCGAATTTTATATTCTCAGCATCTCAGTTACAAACAGAAAAGCAGGCCTTAAAATCCTTGCATTTCCCCAAGGCAACAACAGTCTGGAGCTAGAATTTGAATGTCCCCCGTGGATGAGCTGCCACGTGCCTGTTAACCACAGTCCCCATCCATCCCTATTGCCCCCAACACAGAGGTTGGCTACAAGTATCCTTTATCTATATGGCTAAATAGGTTAGTTGGTTTGGATTGGGTTGCTAGTTTTTCCTGTTTTGTTTTTGCTTACTTTTGATTCTTTGGGGGGCTAGGAAATGGTGTGTCTTTTGGTACCATGTCTTCCAAAGCGAGAAAATAAAACCCAGTAAACCAAGAAGGTCAAACAGTCTAGATTAATGATGAAAGGAGGAGCCTTGTTGGTGAAGTAGATTATGAGTTGGACTTCTAACTGCAAGATCAGAAGTTCGAAACTCCCCTCCCCACCCCCACTCCACAAGAGAAAGATGAGATTTTCTACTCCTGTAAAGATTTACAGCCTTGGAAACACACAGGGGCAGTTCTATACTCTGTCCAAAGGGTTGCTATATGTCAGAATTGATTCCAGGGTAGTGAGGTTTTCTTGATTGATATAAATAATTTTTGGTGAGTATAGAAAAAACCAGTCAATATTATTTTTAATACACATCAAAGAAGGTCCACATTAATTGTTCACACAACCCTGCCACCTTCTTTCTTTATTCCCTTGCCTCTCAGTCTCCTTTCTTCCTTCCTATGGTCTTTTATCTCATTCTTTTTCTTTCAAGGGTTAGCCTAGGAGTGGGAATGTCTGAGTAATTCTTAACCAAAAGACTAAATTGGTTTTATTGTTGGTGTTATTACTTGGGTTAAATTTTTTTCTTTTCCCTTCTTCTATTGGTTTGTGTCATGTAATCCAGAAAATGGGGAAACATTTGGAACATCTAAACGCTAACCTTTCTCAGTAGACTACAAGCATTAAAAGCAACAGAGATAAATACTCCTATAATAACAATAACATACAAGGATAGCTAGAGAGATAAATAGATAGATAGACAAACCACAAAATCTGAGCAGTTGTGGGAAGGAGAATGGGACTAGCCCCATGAATAAATATAGGTTTGCCAGAGAATAGTTCTATATACATATTAGCATATACTATAAATATGTCCATGAATATAATAGTGCATCCAGGAGGCATAGTTATGAAAATGTCTTAGCTATAACAAAACCCCTTGAGGGAGCGTGTCCTAAATATGGGGGATCAGGAACATAGCTCTGAGGGACCTCAAAATCAATTCGTACAAACTGGCTCACAAAGACAATGTTCTGTATCCATCAGGGAAGTGACTGGGGTCTTCAAAAGCTAGTGAGTAGCAAACTAAAAGTCGGTTCTTGTGTGTGTGTGTGTGTGTGTGTGTGTGTGTGTGTGTGTAAAAAGACACCAAGTAAGACACCCTCCAGAGATTCTACCAGGGTGTGTGTGTGTGTTTGTGTAAAAAGACACGAAGTCAGAAGCCCTCTAGAGATTCTACAAGGGTGTGTGTATGTGTGTGTGTTTGTGTAAAAAGGACACAAAGTTCGAAGCCCTCCATAGATTCTGCAAGGTGTATGTGTGTGTGTGTGTGTGTGTGTGCATGTAAAATCACACGAAGTCAGAAGCCCACTATTGATTCTGCAAGGGTGTGTGTGTGTGTGTGTGTGTGTTGTGTTTGTAATAATTACACCAAGTTAGAAGCCCTCCAGAGATTCTGCAAGAGAGTGTGTGTGTGTATGTTTGTGTGTGTGAAAACGATACAAAGTCATAAACCGTCTGGTGATTCTGCAAGTGTGTGTGTGTGTGTGTGTGTGTGTATGTGTGTATGTGTGTCAAAAGGACAAGAAGTCAGAAGCCCTCTAGAGATTCTGCAAGGGTGAGTGTATTGTGTTAAAAGGACACGAAGTCAGAAGCCCTCTAGGTTTTCTGGAAAGGTATGAGTGTGAGAGTGAGGGAGTGTGTGTGTATAACAAGGACATGAAGTCAGAAGCCCTCTAGAGATTCTTCAAGGGTGTGTGTATGTGTAAAAAGGACACAAATTTCGAAGCCCTCCAGAGATTCTGCAAGGGTGTATGTGTGTGGGTGTGAGTGTGTGCGTGTAAAAATCAAACGTAATCAGAAGCCCACTATTGATTCTGCAAGGGTGTGTGTGTGTGTGTGTGTGTGTGTGCGTTGTGTTTGTAATAAGTACACCAAGTTAGAAGCCCTCCAGGGATTCTGCAAGAGAGTGTGTGTATGTGTGTGTGTTTGTGTGTGTGTGTGTGTGTGTGTGTGTGTGTGTGAAAATGACATGAAGTCATAAACCGTCTGGAGATTCTGGAAGGTTGTGTGTGTGTGTGTATGTGTGTATGTGTGTCAAAAGGACACGAAGTCAGAAGCCCTCTAGAGATTCTGCAAGGGTGAGTGTATTGTGTTAAAAGGACACGAAGTCAGAAGCCCTCTTGGTTTTCTGGAAAGGTATGAGTGTGAGAGTGAGGGAGTGTGTGTGTGTAATAAGGACACGAAATCAGAAGCCCTCCAGAGATTCTACAAGTATATGTGTGTGTGTGTGTGTGTGTGTGTGTTTAAAAAGGACACGAAGTCAGAAGTACTGCAGAGATTTTGCAAGAAAGTGGCTTTAGGTTGTGTGTGTGTGTGTGTAAAAAGGACATGAATTCAGAATCCTTGTAGAGATTTTACAAGGGTGTATGTGTGTGTATGTGTGTGTGTGTGTAAAAAGAACACCAAGTCAGAAGCACTCTAGAGATCCTGCAAGTGTGTGTGTGTGTGTGTGTGTGTGTGTGTAAAGAGGAAACGAAGTCAGAAGCACTCCAGATATTGTGCAAAGGTGCTTGTGTGTGTGTATGCGTGTGTAAAAAGATATGAAGTCAGAAGGCCTCCAGAGATTCTTCAAGGGTGTGAGTGTGTGTGCGTGTGTGTGTAAAAAAGAAAAGAATTCAGAAACCCTCTAGAGATTCTGCAAGGGTGTGTGTGTGTGTGTGTATAAAAAGGACATGAAGTTAGAAGCCCTCCATAGATACTAAAAGGTTGTGTGTGTATGGTTTTGTTTTTTAAAAAGGACAGGAATTCAAAAACGCTCTGGAGTTTCTGCAAGGGTGTGTGTGTGTGTGTATATCTGTGTAAAAAGGACCCGAAATCAGAAGCCCTCTTGAGATTCTGCAACGGTGTGTGTGTGTGTGTGTGTGTGTGTTTAAAAAGGACAAAAATCAGAAGCCATCCAGAAATTCTGCAAGGATGCATCCATGTGTGTGTGTGTTTGTGTGTGTGTGTGTGTGTGTGCGTAAAAAGGACATGATGTCAGAAGCCCTCCAGAGATTCTGCAAGAGTGTGTGTGTGTAACAAGGACATGACGTCAGAAGCACTCAAGAGATTCTGCAAAGGTTTGTCTGTGTGTGTGTGTGTGTGTGTGTGTGTGTGTAAAAAGGACCTGAAATCAGAAGCCCTGTTTGTGAGCCCTGGCTCTGTTCCTTAGTGGTCCTTATCTCTCAATTTTGGACTCCCAGATACCTGAGGGTGTCATGGTTCTGTGTCGGGGTTCTAACGGCAAGGACAGCAGCTAGACCCCACCAGGCACTCCAAAGGAGAAAGATGACACTTTCTGGTCCCCTAGATAGTTCGTATCGGAAACCCACAGGGGCGGTTTTGCTGTGTTCTGCGGGGTCACTGTGAGTCAGAATCGACTCAGTGACAGTGAATGTGGTTGAGTGTTTGAACACCTTCCTTTCATCCTCTGTGCAGGCAGCTCTGTTTTAGAGGAGTTAGGCCAGTCCCATGTATTAGACTCTCCTTCAGAGCAACTGGGCAAGTGTGTGTCTGCGTGTTTCTAAGGGCATCTTGTTTTTCTCATTCAAGGAATGTGGAGAGCAGCGGTCTTCAAATCGGTTTAAAGAGAGAAAGGGGATAAAAAAGAGAACAAAGAAAAAGAGGGTGAAAAAGGATTGGAGGGGAGGGGCTCTGAGGAGAAGAGGGTGTTGCTCAGGCTTCTAAGGCTGTCAATCAGCCTGGTAGCCAGCTGTGAGCTTACCTGGTGTACCTCCAAGATCCCAGAATCCCTAGTTGACAGTGGAATTTGCATAGCGAACTGGCTCATTGAGCCGAGCCGGAGGCCTCTGTCTGCAGCAGAGACCAAGCCCTGTGCGGCACCTCCTGCTCCCATCTGCAAGCAGTGGGGTCCAGATGCGGGTCCTGCGGTCTGCTTCCTGTTGTAAAAGGCAGGGTTGGGACAAGTAGCCTTCTACTGAGTCTCTCCCCCATCTACCCAGTCGACCCCCTTACCTGGGGGAGCAGGTTCCAGGCTTGCTGTGGCCAGCTAATAGCAATTAGTGGGCATAGCGCTAATGAAGAGAGGGGACAGCTGGGCAGAGGGCCTAAACCTGCTGAGCACCACGGCCCCTGAGACACTGGCGAGCTGTTGGCTCCCAGCTCCTTGTCCCTGACTCTTACCTGCCTCCCTCTCTCGAGTTCACTCTTGAATTTCAGTCTCCATCCAATCTCACCCAGCCTTGCTGCCTGACTGGAGAGGGAGCCTGGAGGCTGTTAGAATGGCGCTGCTCAGGCTCTTTGGGCTAAAGAGTCTGACGTGGGCCAGCAACTCCATGAAGTTCCCTCCCTCAGGCAGTTTTCTGCCCCTCCATCCCACTTAGTCTCCCTGCAGGCCTGGCCCTGGGCCCTGACCTTCCACTTGCTTCCTCATCCAACATGTGGTGGGCTAGCTCTTGCCAAGTACACACATGGGTGCAGACATGAGAGATCCCACTCTCTCCTGGAAACCAGGTCTGTAAACAAGGCCACAGCTGAGACCTGTTCTTACCCAAATCATGTGCATCCTTCTCTCTGCCCTCTGCCCTGGGGTAGGGACAAGAGCTCTGGGAAGACCGGCCACCCCATCGCTATGGGGCATGTCCCGACGGTGCTGGTGCACAGAGCACTGGGCAAGCAGGGCTCCCTACAGGACCTTGCGCCGTGTGGGGCTACAGAAGGGGAGAAAGGCAGAAGAGTGCTGTCAGAAGCCAGCTGCACTCTGGCAACGTGGGGTCCTCTGGGCTGGGCCGCTGAGGTGGGGTGCTAAGTCTGTGCTCCACTCTCCCTCTCCCTCTCCCTCTCCCCAGGTGTGTGGTTGTGCTCTTCAACCCCCAGAAACACAAGCAGCACCACATCCTCAACAGCTCCAGGTAAATGGGCTCTGGGGCTTTGGGGAGTGCCACCTTTCCCCAGGGACGGCAGAGGGGTGCCACCTGCTTCTCTGTGGCATTGGGCCCTGTTGGGCCCCAGGCATGCGAGGGAAGCAGCACAGAGACGGCGGGTTTGCTGCCCTTGTTTTGAGAGAGGACTGTGAGAGGCCAGACCTGGCCCAGGCTGCCAGTGCTCCTCTTGAGCCTGCCCGATTCCTTTCAGGAAAACCATCACTGCCCTTGCCTTCTCTCCTGATGGCAAGTACCTGGTCACCGGTGAGATGAGTGAGGAAGGAAGCTCAGGCACTGCAGAGGGGGTGACCTGGCCTTAGCAGAGAGTGACAGCCTGCGACCCGCATAGGACTGGTGCCAATTTTGACTTTCTGTACTGGTGTCCACTTTGGGTATTTGGTCTGCCCTAGAGCAGTGTTCTTAGGCTGTAGCCTGCATCAGAAGTGCCATGGTCACCCCTTAGTACAGACTGCTGGCTCTGGGGTTCTGCAGGTCTGGGGTGGCTCTCTTTAGTTTGCAATGCTAACAAGTAATTCCCGGTGAGGCTGAAGCTGCCAATTTGGGAACCACATTTTGGAAAACACCTCCTTAAAACATCCCTTATCCCTGGAGTCCCCCTGCTGGTCACAGTGTGGAACAGGACTGCCCTCCCATAGACTTGCCCTGTGAGGCTGTGAGAGCAAACCGCAGGAGTGGTGGTTCTTGCCCATCCAAATCACGCCAGGAGCCCATCCCTGAGAGTCCCTGTTCCCCAACACTGAACACATTCCCTCCGGGGGTGTCCTTGATTCATGTGCAGGTGCATTAGGTTAGGTGTCCTTCATTTATGTGCAGGCTCTTGTCCAGTGGCTGGGAGGGCCAGGCCTCCGTGGATGGGGAGGGAGCTGGCTGCCTCTGGCCTTTACTTCGGGGTCTTAGGTCCCTGCAGAGTGGACACATGCCTGCTGTTCGGGTATGGGATGTGTCGGAGCGCAGCCAGATGGTGGTGCTTCAGGAGCATAAGTATGGCGTGGCATGTGTGGCCTTCTCACCCAGCGCCAAGTACATTTTCTCAGTGGGCTACCAGCATGACATGATCGTCAATGTCTGGGCCTGGAAGGTGAGTGGGCTGCTGGCCTCAGGACAGGCTGGGCCGGGAGGGGAGCCAAGAAATTGCTAACCGGTGGCCTTCACTTCCGCCTGCTGGCCTCAGTCCCTTTCTAGAGAACTCTGAGCAGAAAGGAGCAACTGGGTATCTAGGACGCTGAAGAAGGGGCAGAAGGAGAGGTCAAGTTCACAGCTTGTCTAACCTACTTCAGTGTGTAAGTTTCTTTTCCCTCAGCTCCTAGAAGCAGAGCCTTGATTTCCCTTGACTTTCTCTCCAGAAAAACATTGTAGTGGCTTCCAACAAAGTGTCCAGTTGGGTGACAGCAGTATCCTTCTCTGAGGACTGCAGCTACTTTGTCACTGCAGGCAACTGGCACATCAAATTCTGGTACCTCGATGACAGCAAGACCTCAAAGTTGAGGCAGCAAGTAGCCACTAGGGTGGGGTCTGCTCAGATCTGTTCCATCTGCGCCCCCTTCTGCATGCTCAAAAGCCCCTTGGAAGTCTCAGCTGGGCCAGGTGCTATGTCAATCTGCAAGGGAAGCCTTCTCCCTCTCTCCCCAGGGCCTGCTTTCCAGGGGATAGCCTGCAGGGTGGGTGGGTGGCACCTGTGGTGGGTCTCCACAGGTGAATGCCACTGTGCCCCTGCTGGGCCGCTCTGGGCTGCTGGGGGAACCTGCGGAACAACCTGTTCACTGAAGTAGCCTGTGTCCGCGGGAAGAAGACTGATAGCACCTTCTGTATCACATCCTCAGGGCAGCTGTGCGAGTTCAGTGACCGGCGACTGTTGGACAAGTGGGTGGAGCTGAGGGTAAGTGAATGCTTTGTCGGCACCCTCCTGTCTGTCACTTCCGGGCTCCGGGGCACCTGAGTCTGCATGCACGCTGGGGGAGGCCCCAGGCGGAGGAAGGTGTTTGGGAACCTCTCTGCTCGCTCGTGCTCTCTGTCTCTGCCTCTTCCTCTGCTTTCCTCTTCTGCTCAGCACACAGACAGCATCACAGTAAGTGTGCTGGCCCTGTCTGCTGCCTCTGCTGCCTTTCTCTTGGCCGGCCTTTTCTGGGTGTGTCTTTGCCCAAACCTCAGGTGCCTTATAAGGCTTGCTGACTCCTTCCCCCTAATTGCACAGGGCTGTGAGCCCTCTGGCCAGCTGCTGTTAGAGGGAGGGGCATTGAGGGGCTCCAGCCAGGGCAGCCGGCCTGCCTTGCGCTTGTCCTTGCCTCTTGGCTCATGGCTGTTGAGGTGTCGGGTGAAGGAGTGGGCAGACGCCCTTGCTGACTGGGGCTTCTGTGCTCACAGACCACAGTGGCCCACTGCATCTCGGTGAGCCAGGACTACATCTTCTGTGGCTGTGCTGATGGCACCGTGCGCCTTTTCAACCCCTCCAACCTGCACTTCCTCAGCACGCTGCCCCGGCCCCATGCCCTGGGGACAGACATTGCCAGCATCACAGAGGCCAGGTGAGCGGTGTGGGTGGGCCCCTGAGTCCTGTCAGAGCCCCACTCTGTGCCAGGCCATCCCTGGCATGCTGCAAGGAGAGGAGGGCACACATAGACCTCTGGGAAGACCCTTGCAGTCAAGCACAGGTGGGTCCTTTAGCATTTGTTGCTCACTGTGGGCAACCGTGGTAATCTGAGTCTGCAGTGTGGTAATGCATTGTCCTGTAAAGACCACAGCTAGGACAGACGGGCAGTTCCTTAGGGTTTCTGAGAGAGACTGGAAACCTGACGGAGCAGGCCTTTTTCCCTCAGGGTGGTCCTGGGTAGCAGCTGCGGTAGGAGGGTCTTATTGTAGCCTCGGGCCTTGGGTTGGGTGATTGCAGGAAGTGAAGTTTTGCTCTGGTTTCAGTGCTGTCAGGAAGCGGGGCAGTTTTGCAGTTGGGTATATTAATTTCTCTTTCAGGGCAGGAGGGGGCTAAATCTGCAATTGGCAGGAAATGATATATGACCATGATTGTGGTTTGCACAGTGCCCTTCCTTGTCCTCTGACGTGAGTCTAGAAGGGCCTGACATCTGCTTGGCTGCATCACGGCCACACACTGTCCCCGCCTGACGTTGGGGGCTATGAAATAGCTTGTGTTCTTTTGGAGAGTCCCATGGCAAGGAATGCCAAGCCAGCTGCTGCGTTCTTTCTCCAGTGACTGCTGGCCAACCTGCTGCTCCTCCCTTTAGTGCCCCATTTCATTAGCGCTCACTCACCAGTTTGCCCTGTCTGCCCAGGACACCCCGCTCCCCTCTTTCCTCAGTCGCCTTTTCGCTGGAGTGGCCAATGCGAAGTATCGGGACACCATCGCCTTGACCTTTGATCCTGCAAATCAGTGGCTGTCTTGTGTGTACAATGACCATAGTACTTATGTCTGGGATGTGAAGGACCCCAAGAGAGTGGGCAAGGTGTATTCAGCTCTGTATCATTCCTCCTGCATCTGGAGTGTAGAGGTACGTGGGCCAGGTCTTCTGAGACTGACCGTGTTTCCTGGGCTACCATTAGGAGCTGGGGTTCCTCAAGTGTGGAATTTGTTTCCTCCAGCACCCTTGCTCCCCCAGCAGTGCCCCTGGGTCCCTTCGTATCTGTTAATTGGCTCTGAGGATGCGAGGGGATATTAGTGCTGACTCATCTCAGACGTTTTTCAGTATGCCCCTGTGCAGTCTTAGCTTGGCCTCTTTGGACATGTTCCTGAACTTGACCAAACCTTAGTTTCTGCAATTGTGAAATGACATACCTGATGCATTTGATTTTTACGAAAAGGAGACAATGTAAGTGGGAGATTTAGAATGCCTAGTACTTACTAGGTGCTTGGTTAATGTATATTCCTTTACTTGTTAAAGACAAGAGCTAATCATTATGACTTGCTTGCTATGGGATAAGCCTGGGGCTAAGTCTTGACCAGCCTTTTCTCTACTCTCATTCCGTCCCATCTCTGTGGGCAGCCAAGGTCTGACCCGGGTCCCTCTGGTCCTTGTGCTCCTCCAGGTCTACCCTGAGGTGAAGGACAGTCAACAGGCCTGCCTGCCCCCGAGCTCCTTTATCACCTGCTCTTCTGACAGCACCATCCGCCTGTGGAATACAGAGAGCTCTGGGGTGCATGGCTCCACCCTGCACCGAAACATCCTCAGCCACGTGAGCCTGGTGCCCCCACACCACAGTCTCAGGATCTGGGTCTCCAGACCAGACTGTTCCAGATGTTGTTTGGCCAAACTCTGACAAGGATGTCCCCTTGGCCCGCATTTATCTCCCTGACAGGTGTCCCGTATCAGGCCTTCCTCACCCACCTCTTCTCCTGACCTGTTTCACTATTACCTCATTAAGATCATCTATATGGATGGGAAAATGCTGGCCCTGCTGGACACCGAGCTGCCTGGGGGAGACAAAGCCGATGGGTCCCTGATGGACCCCCATGTGGGCATCCGCTCTATGTGCATCAGCCCCAACGGGCAGCATCTAGCATCAGGGGACCGTATGGGCACGCTCAGGTAAGGCCATTTGTGGAGTGCAACCCGTTGCCTCCAGGGGACAGGATGGGGGAACTTTAGGCTCCCAAGGACAGAGGTTCAGGAGGCTTTAGCTCAAAAGGGTTGGGGACAAAATTTATTATCTTCAAGGGAAAGATACTAACTTGACAATGAAGAAACGGCAAAACCCACCCTTAGCCAAGTCATTAAGGTTAACATCCCGTGGCAGCAGCATGAATCTGGTGAGAGGGTACACTGAGAGGCTTCAAAATGTTCCCAGAAAATGTTATGACTCTTAAGAACTCCCAATAAAATGTTGAACAACAACCAACGTTGATGGAAAGTTTCTTTTAGTTCTGTTTTTCCATGCAGCCTCCTCCTAGCATTGTGTCTGGTATTCTTGACCCAAATGTATAAGGAACTTAGGATAGTCATGAGGAAACATCAGGCAAACTTCATTTGAGGTACACCTGTCAGAGTAACTTATCATACTCTCCCAGGTGTCACGGTAGGAAAGACAAGCAAAGACTGAAAGCCGTTCTAGACTGGGACAGATGACACCCATGTGCCGTGGGGGCTCCTAGGATCCTGGAGCAGAAGAAGGACATTCATGGGATAAACAAACTCATTGGCATTGGGTTGATTCCAACTCAGAGCAACCCCCGCTGGTGACATTTAAATAAAGTCTAATAATGTTGTACCAGTGTGACCTCCGTGGTCCTTATCACTGTGTACTGTAGTACATAAAACATTAATACGAAGGTAGACCAGGTGAGAGAGTTGAATGTGACACATCTTGACTCATTTTTCTAAGTCTAAAGGTTCAACCCAAAAGGTAAAGTAAAACAGCTCTTGATGGAGAGGAAAAGGTGGAAGGGGGTGGGTGATGATTCTTTCCCCCGCTGCCTGGCACTGAACGGCCTCTCCTCTCTTCTCATTTTGCAGGGTCCATGAATTGCAGTCCCTGAGTGAAATGCTGAAGGAGGAGGCCCATGAGTCAGAGATTCTGTGCCTGGAGTACTCGAAGCCAGACACAGGTACCTGGCCCTGGCCTAGAATGGCCTTGAGTGAGCCCCTCCAGTCTGGCCAGAGCCACTGATACTTGTCCTGCCTCTTGACTATGGGGCTGATCGTTCTTTTGGCTACCAAAAGAGTTAGTGATCCTTCTTGATGTCTCTGAAGGCTTTGGGGAGGACTGCATCTCAACTCTGCCCGACTCCATGGCTCATGTGGCTTAAGGATGTGGGGCTCAGTTTCTCTGGGTGCTCTTTGCTGGGCACTCATCAGCTGACGGAGTTCATCCCATCCCAGGTCTGAAGCTGCTGGCCTCAGCGAGCCGGGACCGGCTGATCCATGTGCTAGACGCAGGGCGGGAGTATAGCCTGCAGCAGACGCTGGACGAGCACTCCTCCTCCATCACCGCTGTCAAGTTCGCAGGTGTGGGCAGAGCACTTAGACACACTCTGCCACCTACCACCCCTGCAACCTGCCTGCCACGCCCAACACTCCATAGATTCTGAAAGGGTGTGTGTATGTGTGTGTGTTTTTGTGTGTGTGTGTGTAAAAAGGTCATGAAGACAGAAGTCCTTCAGAGATTCTGCCAGTATGTGTGTGTGTGTATGTGTGTGTTTGTAAAAAGGACACCAAGTACGAAGCTCTCAAGAGATTCTGCAAGGATTTATGTGTGTGTGTGTGTGCGGGTGTAATAAGGTCATGAAGTAAGAAGCCCTCCAGAGATTCTGCAAGGGTGTGTGTGTGTGTGTTAGTGTGTGTGTGTGTGTGTGTAATAAGGACACGAAGTCAGAAGCCCTCCAAAAATTCTACAAGTGTATGTGTGTGTGTGTGTTTAAAAAAGGACACGAAGTCAAAAGGACTGCAGAGATTTTGTAAGAGAATGAGTTTTTCGTTGTGTGTGTGTGTGCGTGTGTGTGTGTGTGTGTGTAATGAGGACACGAAATCAGAAGCCCTCTAGAGATTCTTCAAGGGTGTGTGTATGAGTGTGTGTTTGTGTAAAAAGGACACAAAGTCAGAAGCCCTTCAGAGATTCTGCAAGGGTGTGTGTGTGTGTGTGTGTGTGTGTGTGTGTGTGTAAAAAGGACACAAAGTCAGAAGCCCTCCAGAGATTCTGAAAGTGTGTGTGTGTGTGTGTGTGTTTGTGTGAAAACGACACGAAGTCATAAAACGTCTGGAGATTCTGCATGGTGTGTGTGTGTGTGTGTGTGTATATGTGTGTGTGTCAAAAGGACAAGATGTCAAAAGCCCTCTAGAGATTCTGCAAGGGTGAGTGTGTTGTGTTAAAAGGACACGAAGTCAGAAGCCCTCTAGGTTTTCTGAAAAGGTATGAGTGTGAGAGTGAGGGAGTGTGTGTGTGTGTGTGTGTGTAATAAGGACACGAAATCGGAAGCAATCCAGAGATTCTACAAGTGTATGTGTGTTTGTGTGTGTGTGTGTCTGTGTGTGTGTGTTTAAAAAAGGACACGAAGTCAGAAGGACTGCAGAGATTTTGTAAGAGAATGAGTTTGGGTTGTGAGTGTGTGTGTGTGTGTGTGTGTGTAATAAGGACACGAAATCAGAAGCCCTCTAGAGATTCTTCAAGGGTGTGTGTATGTGTGTGTGTTTGTGTAAAAAGGACACAAAGTCAGAAGCCCTTCAGATATTCTGCAAGGGTGTATGTGTGTTTGTGTAAAAAGGACACAAAGTCAGAAGGACTGCAGAGATTTTGTAAGAGAATGAGTTTGGGTTGTGTGTGTGTGTGTGTGTGTGTGTGTGTGTGTGTGTGAAAACGACACGAATCATAAAACGTCTGGAGATTCTGCAAGGGTGTGTGTGTGTGTGTATGTGTGTGTGTGTCAAAAGGACAGTATGTCAGAAGCCCTCTAGAGATTCTGCAAGGGTGAGTGTGTTGTGTTAAAAGGACACGAAGTCAGAAGCCCTCTAGGTTTTCTGGAAAGGTATGAGTGTGAGAGTGAGGGAGTGTGTGTGTGTGTGTGTGTGTATGTGTGTGTGTAATAAGGACACGAAATCAGAAGCCCTCCAGAGATTCTACAAGTGTATGTGTGTTTGTGTGTGTGTGTTTAAAAAAAGGACACGAAGTCAGAAGGACTGCAGAGATTTTGTAAGAGAATGAGATTGGGGTGTGAGTGTGTGTGTGTCTGTGTGTGTGTGTATAAAAAAGACACAAAGTCAGAAGCCCTTCAGAGATTTTGCAAGGGTGTATGTATGTGTGTGTGTATGTGTGTGTGTGTGTAAAAATCACACGAAGTCAGAAGCCCACTATTGATTCTGCAAGGGTGTGTGCGTGTGTGTTGTGTTTGTAATAAGTACACCAAGTTAGAAGCCCTCCAGTGATTCTGCAAGAGTGTGTGTGTGTGTGTGTGTGTGTGTGAAAACAACACGATGTTATAAACTGTCTGGAGATTCTGCAAGGGTCTGTGTGTGTGTGTATGAGTGTGTGTGTGTGTCAAAAGAACAGGATGTCAGAAGCCTTCTAGAGATTCTGCACGGGTGAGTGTGTTGTGTTAAAAGGACACGAAGTCAGAAGCCCTCTAGGTTTTCTGGAAAGGTATGAGTGTGAGAGTGAGGGAGTGTGTGTGTGTGTGTGTGTGTGTGTGTGTGTGTGTGTAATAAGGAAACGAAATCAGGGCCCTCCAGAGATTCTACAAGTGTATGTGTGTTTGTGTGTGTGTGTGTTTGTATAAAAAGAGGACACGAAGTCAGAAGGACTACAGAGATTTTGTAAGAGAATGAGTTTGGGTTGTGAGTGTATGTGTGTTGTGTGTGTAATAAGGACACGAAATCAGAAGCCCTCTAGAGATTCTACAAATGTATGTGTGTGTGTGTGTGTGTGTGTGTGTATAAAAAGGACATGAATTCAGACTCCTTGTAGAAATTCTGCAAGGGTGTATGTTTGTGTGTGTGTGTGTGTGTGTGTAAAAAGGACACCAGGTCAGAAGCACTCTAGTGATCCTGCAAGGGTGTGTGTGTGTGTGTGTGTGTGTGTAAAAAGGACACGAAGTCAGAAGCACTCCAGAGATTCTGCAAAGGTGCTTGTTGTGTGTATGTGTGTGTAAAAAGTTATGAAGTCAGAAGGCCTCCAGAGATTCTTCAAGGGTGTGTGTGTGTGTGTATGTGCGTGCGTGTGTTTGTGTAAAAAGGACACAAAGTCAGAAGCCCTCTAGAGACTCTGCAATGGTGAGTCTCTTTTGTTAAAAGGACATGAAGTCAGAAGTCATCCAGAGATTTGGCAAGGGTGTGTTTGTGTGTGTGTGTGTGTGTGTGTGTGTGTGTGTGTGTGTGCTTAAAAAGGAAAAAAGTCAGAAGCCATCCAGAAATTCGGCAAGGAAGCATCTATGTGTGTATGTGTGTAAAAAGGACAGGAAGTCAGAAGCCCTCTAGGAATTCTACAAAGTTATGAGTATCAGTGTGAGGACAATGTGGTGCTTCAATCTCTTGTGTGTACTTTTGCTATGAGTCAGGAGCTCACTCAATGGTATCTAACAAGTTATTGTGAGATGACATAAGAGGACTTCGTGGAGGCTCTTCCAAGAGAGGGTTGGAAGATAGCATGGTAAGAGGCCTGGTCAGGAATGTGCTCATTGTGCTCATTGTTTCCATCCCCTTCTCCCAGAAGCCAATGCTCTAGGGAGGAAAGGCAGGCCCAGAGACAGGGAAGGGCTAGGGAAGAGGGAGCGATAGGAGAGCAATAGAAATGACAGGTTACTCTCCCTCATTCCCAGTATAGCTCCTCAAAACTCAGGTAAAGCATCTGATTCTGAGGCTTATAATAGGAGCAGACTGAACATTTAATCCCTCAAGCTGCCTGGAAAGTGTGGGAGCTGATTAAGATGGCAAGAGATGAAGAAGGAAGGAATCTACTGGTTACAGATGTGAAAGCACCTGTTAGTGAAGCCTTCTCAGTTTCTTATTGCCTTATCAATGTCATCAGTCCACTTAATGTACTCACTTTCCAAATGCCTATTAACCAATTGTACATACCTTGAGTTCTTTCTAGGAGGCAATGTTAATATTCTCATTTCCGAGTTGAGGCCACAGAAGTTTGGACAATTTCTGGATGTTGTTGTTGCTGGCAGGTGCTCATCAAGTTGGTTCCAACTCATAGCAACCCCCGTGCATACCGGAAGGGAGCATGGCCCTGTCCTGTGTCCCCCTCTCTGGAGGGCACTTGCCTCAAATCTTTAAATTCAAAGCTTCATGTTTTGTCAAATGAAATCATTTCATCAGTCAATCTCAGAAATCTTTATGTAAAAACGTTGGAAACGCCTTTCACTCAACGTCTAGGGAGGCTGAGTAAGGTGGGAGGGGCTCCAGGACAGATGGTGGGAATCACTCCTGCAGGTGGGTGGTAGGTTGGCGAGGCCACTCTGACTTGCCTCCCTCCTGACTGACCTCAACCAGCAATGGGCAGCTGGACACATGGCATGAAGTGATCTCTGGTCTTCGTGGCGGTGGATGCCAGTAGACCGTCAGGTATGGGAGACCCATGAGAAAATTGGTTACTTTTCTCTTTCTCTCCAAGTTTCTCAGTGATCTCTTTATGCTGCCTGAGCCCGCATGCATACTGACAAAGGCAGACATGTGCACACACATGGCAAAGTAAATAGAGACGCCCACATTCACAGACGTATCCATCCACGTGCAAATAGGCACATATTTGCACATGCATGCCAAAGCAGACACAGCCATCCATGAATGCACATGTATTCGTGCAAGCTGATTTTCATGGGGAAAAAAAGATCAGATCTATCACTGTCAAGTCCACTCCAACTCAAAGCAACTGTAGAGCACAGAGGAGAACTGCCCCATTGGGTTTCCAAAGCTGTCATCTTGTCAGACACAGTCAGCCACCACTTTCTCCTGCAGAGCAGCTGGGGTTTTCCAACTGCCGGCTTTCACTTAGCAGCCGAGCACTTGCTGGTTTTCATAGGAGTCTGGAAATCAGTTTCATTGCCTGCTAGTCACACCTCCGCTGTGACTTAGCACAGCCTGGTAAGCTTGGAAGGAGAAAAATCTTCCTTCCCGAGGTAGTTGAGTGGTTTTCCCCTGAGGAAATGGTTCAGAAGAAGATTTCCTTCAAGAAATCAGAACACTCTTGAAGAGAAATTTCCTGCCATAACATTTGTTTGCTTGACAACGAGACAAATGAAGCAGCCCTCTGACTTCCCCCTTGGGTCCTCTTTCTCATCATGTCTGCTCTGCTCAGCTACAAGGCTCCAGGTCCTGGGAGCAAGGGTGCCCTTCTATTTGGAAACTCACAGGGCTCCACTGTGAGTCAGGGAAAGACCTGGGAACTTGAGCATCCTGAAACGGGGCCTGCATAGCAATATCATCTGTCATCAGGCTCATCGTTTCTCTCATTTTATGTAAGATCATTGAGCCCTTGGAGCCCTGAGAAGTTCTCTCAGCGGAAGCCATCCTCCTCCCATGAATCCAAGAGGGACTGCTTAAAGATTGTTGTCTTCTACTTACAGGAATACCAGCAACCAATTGCCATTGAATCAACTCGCACTCATGGAGAGCCCAAGTGTGTTAGAGAAGTCCGGTCCCTAGAGTTTTCCATGACTGGGGTGGGTTTTTTCCAGAGGCATATCACCAGGCCCTTCTTGGAAGGCACCTCTGGGTGAACTCAAACCTTTAACCCATAGTTCGCAGCCTAGCTCATGAACAACACCATCCAAGGACGGTACAGTTCCTTGCAAATGGTCACCTGCAGTAGATGAACCAAGGTCAAGTAACTGCCTGAGAAACATCAACCAGAGGAAAGCAGAGTGAACCCCAGGGTTCTTGGGAAGAGGGCCAGAGAGAGAAAAAGGAGAAAACAGCTTTCTTGGGACATCAGAAAGGAAAGGACTCCACTTAGTGGATGCCATAGAACAATCCCAAGCCAAGCATGGGTGAGAAACAGACCCCACCCAAACCCAGCGGGCTGGATTCTGTCCCCAAGTATTGAACACCAGACATGGATATGACAGAGCCGCTAGTCGTCCTTGAAAAGAAAATGTTTGCCCATTGTCTGGTAGTTTTGCAGCATTTGAACAACCAGGCCTCTGCTGCCTCTTCTGGCCTGAAATATAATTGCAGCCATAACCGCCCAGCGTTTCAATGGGTAGAACTCCCTGGGGAGGGCTAACTACCCAAATCATTTGGGAGATCATTTTAGGATTGTCCAGGAGATCTTTGGCTGTGTCTATTATATGAACTATGGTGTCGTTTTTTTTTTAAAAAGAAACTTTTTATTGTAAGGTGGGATAAGATTGACAGAGAAAATCAGCTTTGCACATAACAATTTATACTCGTTTTTTTATGTGACACTGATGACAATCTCCTGCAATGTAATATCACTCATGCCATTGAAACTCTGCTTCCTGTTTTCATTCACCCTTCTCCCCAAACCTTGCCTGCCTTTTGAATTTGGCCTTGGGCAAATACTGCCTATTAGCTTTTGAATGGTTGATGGTTCTGAGGAATGTGCGCTCCTCAGTGCTATGATTCATTTTGGTGTAGTTGTTCTTATCAGGTGCCATTGAGCCAGTTGCAACCCACATTGACCCGATGTCAAACAGAAAGAATCACTACCTAGCCCTGAATTATTCTCCTAATTGTTCCCAAGCTTGAGCCCCTTGTTTCAGTCACTGTCAATCCATCTCCTTAAGGGGCTTCCTCTCTTTCACTGTCCCTCTACTTCACCTGGCATGATGTCCTTCTCCAGGGACTAGTCTCTCTTAATAACATGACCAAAGTATGTGAGAGGAAGTCTCACCATCCTTGCCTTTAAGGAGCCCTCTGACCATACTTCTTCTAAGACAGATCTGTTTGTTCCCTTGGCAGTCCATGTTACTTTCAATATTCTTCACCAGCACCACAATTCAAACATATCAATTCTTCTTCAGCCTTCCTTATTCAATGTCTGACTTTCACATACTTATGAGGCAATTTAAATTACTATGGCTTGGGTAAGGTGCACCTTAGTCCTCAAAGTAACATCCTTGCTTTTTAGCACTCTACAGACGTATTGTGCACCAAATGTATCCATATGCAATGCGTCATTTGATCTCATGATTGCAGCTTCCAAGAGCATTGATTATAGACCTCATCAAGACAAAAATCCGTGACAACTTCAACAAATAACAACAAATTAAAAAAACAACAAACTTCTCCATTTATCATGGTACCTATTGATCAAGTTGTGAGGATGTGTGTCTTCTTGACATTGAGTTGTAATCCATACTGAGGGCTGCAACCTTTGATTCTCATAAGGTTCACTTTATAAACCTGTCTATTTTTCAGGGGGTGGAATTCAGTTCCAGACCTGAAGGGTGATGAAGGACCATAGTAGTGGGGATCTCTCTAGTCTATCTAACCAATAAATCTCATCTTTTATCATTATTATTATTACTATTGGTAGTAGTAGTATGACTTTCAGTTTTCTTACACATTACTCCCTACTCTATCTAGCATCATGTACCATGATCCCTTTCAGAGCAGCTGTTTGTGATAGGCAGGCACCATTTAGTTCTTCTGACCTTAGCATCATAGAGGCTGAGGTACGCATAGTCCATTACTGATTTGGACTAATTGTTGCCAGGCATCTTGATTTTATTCACTGTTATTTGCTCCAGACAGGGTGCAATAGTTTATTGTGCCAGCCTGGCCGATAAACACAAGTAGGATTAATCGAAGGGCAGAGGGATAAATGGCTTCGTGAGCCTTGCCTTGCTTGTACTGTGCCTCAATTTAAAGGGGTACACTACCTGTGGGATACCTAGCTTGTGGACTGTGTCGCTGTAAGTTGAGGTCCATTTAATCCCACAGGATTGGTATGTTCATCTCTGGAGCTGGGGACCGACAGTTGGTGACAGTTGGTGACTTGCCTTGCTGTTTGCTGCCTGGGTATATATAGCCCAGCTCTCTCTACAGAAAGGGACTGGCAACTGGCGGCTCTCAAGCCTTAAAGGACTGCTAGTGTCTCACTGTTTTATAATTTCACTGTTAGTTTCTTGTGTTATTTATCTGTATATAATTTAGTGGTTCATTTCTTGTATTGTATATCTAGCTTTATAAATATATGTATATATAATTACTAGCAATATGGTTTTGTCTCTCTAGAGAACCCTGTCCAACACATAGGGTGAGACCAAGAACCGACTTTTAGTTTGCTACTCACTAGCTTTTGAAGACCCCAGTCACTTCCCTGATGGATACAGAACATTGTCTTTGTGAGCTAGTTTGTACCAATTGATCTTGAGGTCTCTCAGAGCTTTGTTCCTGATCCCCCATATTTAGGACACGCTCCCTGAAGGGGTTTTGTTAGAGCTAAGACATTTTCATAACTATGCCTCCTGGATGCACTATTATATTCATGGACATATTTGTAATATATGCTAATATGTATATAGAACTATTCTCTGGCAAACCTATATTTATTCATGGGGCTAGTCCCTTTCTCCTTCCCACAACTGCTCAGATTTTGTGGTTTTTCTATCTATTTATCTCTCTAGCTATCCTTGTATGTTATTGTTATTATTGGAGTATTTATCTCTGTTGCCTTTAATGCTTGTAATCTACTGAGAAAGGATAGTGTTTTGATGTTCCAAATGTTTCCTCATTTTCTGGGTTACATGACACAAACCAATAGAAGAAGAGAAAAGAAAAAAATTTAACCCAAGTAATAACATCAACAATAAAACCAATTTAGTCTTTTGGTTAAGAATTAGTCAGACTTTCCCACTCCTAGGCTAACCCTTGTAAGAAAAAGAATGAGATAAAAGACCATAGGGAGGAAGAAAGGAGAGTGGGAGGCAAGGGAATAAAGAAAGACGGTGGCAGGGTTGTGTGAACAATTAAGGTGGACCTTCTTTGATGTGTATTAAAAATAATATTGACTGGCTTTTTCAATACTCACCAAAAATTATTTATATCAATCAAGAAAACCTCACTAACCTGGAATCAATTCTGACATATAGCAACCCTTTGGACAGAGTATAGAACTGCCCCTGTGGGTTTCCAAGGCTGTAAATCTTTACAGGAGTAGAAAATCTCATCTTTCTCTTGTGGAGTGGGGGTGGGGAGGGGAGTTTCGAACTTCTGATCTTGCAGTTAGAAGTCCAACTCATAATCTGCTTCACCAACAGGGCTCCTCCTTTCATCATTAATCTAGACTGTTTGACCTTCTTGGCTTACTGGGTTTTATTTTCTCGCTTTGGAAGACATGGTACCAAAAGACACACCATTTCCTAGCCCCCCAAAGAATCAAAAGTAAGCAAAAACAAAACAGGAAAAACTAGCAACCCAATCCAAACCAACTAACCTATTTAGCCATATAGATAAAGGATACTAGTAGCCAACCTCTGAGTTGGGGCAATAGGGATGGATGGGGACTGTGGTTAAAAGGCACGTGTCAGCTCATCCACAGGGGACATTCAAATTCTAGCTCCAGACTGTTGTTGCCTTGGGGAAATGCAAGGATTTTAAGACCTGATTTTCTGTTTGTAACTGAGATGCTGAGAATATAAAATTCGATGTGAAATTGTCAACTTTTCAAATATTGGATCACATTAGTTAAAACCACTTTTCAGGCTGCTCATCATCATACTAGCACATCATTAGGCTAAAATCATATCAAAGACATCTGGTTTGTCCCCTGTGCCCTTTAAGGACAACTGAAACATAAGGACGGGAATGTGACATTCATTCTTCCTCTAGACCCTCACCCTTTGCCTCCATTGGCTGGCGTTCATAGAAGAGGCAGACGGTTTTGTTCAACTTCAGCATAATCAGAGTCCTGAGAGTTAAACACAATACATATATAATTTCATACTAGTTGTTTTAACATTAGCCCAAACAAAACCAACAAAAACCCAACCCGTTGCTGTTATGTTGGTTCTGGCTCCTGAGGACCCCCTGGGTGCCAGTGAGAAACTACACATCACAGGATTCTCAAACCTGTGGGCTTCTAGGAGCAGGCCATTAGTTATTTCTTCTGAGGGGTGCAACTGCCCACCTCTTGATACATTGAGTCCTTAACCATTTGTGCCACCCAGGGTCTCCAGTCTTCGTATGTGACCCCCAAATTCCTTGACAGGCTACCTATAGGAAGTTAGAGTCTATGCCCTTTCCCCTTATATTGGGATGTTTCATGACCTCTGTGACCAATAGATTATGGAGAAGATGACACTGTGACATCTAGTTTGGGCAACCCCCTTCCCTCCCCCTAAGTGCTTCACAGCTTCTGAAAAATCCCTTCAAAGACTTCTTCTTGAGTGCTCACCCTCAGAATGTCCAGCCTCCACGTGCTAACTCTCGGGACACTTCTCAGCTCCCAGACACTATGCTGAAAGGAGCCTGAGCCACCTGGAAAGGCCACGTGGAGACACTCCAACCAACAACCCAGCTAAGCACACAGCTAACGGCAGCTTCTGCTGCCAGCCCTCTGAGTGCACGTGTAGGCACTGGAGTCACCAGAGGACCCTGCCCCAGCTCCCATATGACTGCCAACTCATGGGAGACTCCAAGCACGACCCAGTGGCCTCCCAGCAACCACACGATGATGGTCCTTGTTTGAAGCCACTGCGTTTGGGGAGGGGCGTTTCTTGCCCAGCCACAGGGATGAGAACCTGCATCTCAACAACATGCAGGTGGGTGAGGGGGCCATCTCTTGAGCAAGGCAGCCTCCCTTCTTGTCAACTCCTGGGGATTTTTGTTGTTCTTGCCACTGCTGTCACAATTCCCCAGGAGCTAGAGGAAGGCAGGCAGCAGGCCTCAGGTGGCCAGGAGGCAGGAGCCTCTGTGGGAAGCAGTTACAATGGGAGACATAACCTTAAAGGCAGGAGCCTGACTTTACCTTTGCCTCCTGGAGATTTGGGGTGCAGAACACCTTTCAAATCCCATCTTCTGTCCAACCCTGATCATACGTCTGTCTTATGTTTGCACACAGGACGCAGACTTGTGAACACCCAAAGAACAGGGTCTGGCGCCAAGAAACCAGCGCCACAAGGAACTGATGTTTCTCCAGCAATGGGGAGGGGTGGGATGAGAGGAAGAAATGAGTACAAATCACTGGATCAAAACAAGGTGGGGAAAGGGAGAGAGTGAAGGAGGGAGACTGTGAGGCTGAAGGGAAAAGGCAGGGAAGGAAAGGAGAAAGGTGGGGGTGGGGAGAGAGGAGTGAAGAAGAAATGGAGGAGTGCGGGAGGGAAGATGGAAGGTGAAGGCAGGCAGGAAGACGTGAGCAAAGGGAGGGAAGGAAGAAAAGAGAAAGAGAAGGGCAAGAAGAAGAAAGGAAGGTAGGGAAGAAAGGAAGAAAACGAGAAACCTAATGTCAATGGCACCCTCTATGTTTTTATTTCCTGTTTTTCTGAGGTAGCCTCTTCAGCAGAAGCAAATGGGCTGAATCGCCTCAAACTCCACCTAGGTAGAAAGCACGGGTTTCATTTTGTCCGGGCCTGTGAAAATGTTTGAACTGAGCAGCATTAACAAGGAGACAGAGATTACCCCACTTGGCTGTTGCACTCTGATGATGCCAAGACAACGGATATGGGGGCTCATTATTTCACAAGGTGACAAAAAATAGTATTTTGACGTTTCACCCTGAACGTGGGGAAGGGGGGAGTGGGGGAGGAAGCAGGGGCCCTTTGTGGAGTCTCCTCTTGCCATTGCGATGCCCCTTGGCCTGCCAACAACCTGAGGTCCTGCACTCTGCCAGTGAGGGGCTTGGCTGCAGGCCCTAGCCCAGCATTTCTTATCAGATTTACTGTGACAAGTGATGGGAGAAAAGAAAGATGCTGTTAACAGCGCATCCGTTCAGACCCTGCTATTTAGAAATTTGGATTTATATTTTGTCAGAGAGAAGTAGCACTGATGTTAATCTTTGCACTACCCTTGGAAAAAAATTATTCATAATCTTAAAACAATAATCCATAGCATTTGTGGAGCTCTGAGAACCAAGGGATGGTCAGAAGCATTTTTAGATAGATGTCTCATTTCATCTTCAAAGCAACCCAGTGAGGAATAAGAAAAGTTGGCTTATGACTTCCCTTTTGGAAAGTGAGTCTTTGGAAGCACAGAGAGGTCCAAGGTCACATAGTCAATAAGTTAGAGAGCCTGGATTTGAACCGGAGCGGTCTGCTGCCAGAGGTACTTTTTTTGCTCGTGTTTATTAAGGCAACTTGCAGCCCTGGCAAGGATTCAGATAGAATTGAGGATCATTTTTTAAACAATTTATTAGGGGCTCATACAACTCTTATCACAGTTCATAAATATACATACATCAATTGTATAAAGCACATCTGTACAGTCTTTGCCCTAATCATTTTTTTCTCCTCTTTTCTTTTCTTACATTTTAATAGGGACTCATACAACTCTTATCACAATCCACCCATATTCATACTTCAATTGTATAAAGCACATCCATACATTCCCTACCCCAATCATTCTCAAAGCATTTGCTCTCCACTTAAGCCCTTTGCATCAGGTCCTCTTTTTTTCCCCCTCCCTCCCCTTCCCCCCTCCGTCATGTGCCCTTGGTAATTTATACATCGTTATTTTGTCATATTTTGCCCTATCCGGAGTCTCCCTTCCCCGGTTCTCGGCTGTCCCTCTCCCAGGGAAGAGGTCACATGTGGATCCTTGTAATCAGTTCCCCCTTTCCAACCCACTCACCCTCCACTCTCACAGCATCGCCCCTCACACCCTTGGTCCTGAAGGTATCGTCCACCCTGGATTCCCTGTACCTCCAGCCCTCATATGTACCAGTATACAGCCTCTACCCTATCCAGCCCTAACAGTGCTTCTCTCTATCCTTGTGGAGCCCTGGTTATGGGCTGGGCTGCTAAGTAGTAGGTTAAACAGGCTTTCCCCTCCTGTGAAAAGTTACACTCTCGGGAAACTCACGGGTTGCTCTGAATCAAGGTCAACTCAATGGCAGTGAGTTTGGCTTTTTAATGTCTCTCCCTGTTGTTGTTGTTGTTGTTGTTGTTAGTTTGCCATCCAGTTGGTTCTGGTCCATGGCAAACCTATTCACAGCAGAATATAACAATAACAGCTCCTCCTCCATCCACCCAAGTGTTCCTATGCTCAGTCCTCTTGTTGTAGTCACTGTGTCAATCCAGCTCTTCAAGGGCCTTCAACCTTTTTTCACAGCCCTTCCATTTTTCTAAGCATGATGCCTCTCCAGAGACTGGTCTCCACTGACAAAATGTCCAAAGTCTCACCATCCTTACTTCTAATGGGAATTCTGGCTGTACTTCCAAGACAGATTTTGTTTGTTCTTTTGGCAGTCCATGGTACTGTCAATATTCTTTGCCAGTACCATGGTTCAAATTCATACAGTTTACCTGGGTCTTCTTCACTCTATGGCAAGCTTTTCACATGCAGATGAGGCAAATGAAAATACCATGGTTTGGATCAGGTGCACTTCCTGCTTAAAGTAACATCCTAACTTTTCAACATTCTAAAGAGCTCTTATGCAGCAGATCTACCCAGTGCAATGTATCTTTTCATCTCTTGACTGCTGCTTCCAGGAGCATTGCTTGTGGATCCAGACAAGACAAAATCCTTGACAACTTCAAGTTTTTCTCGATTTATCATCATGTTACCTATTGGTTCAGTTGTGAGGACTTTGGTTTTCTTTGTGTTGAGTTGTATCCCACATTGAAGGCTGCAATCCTTGATCTTCACCAGCAAGTGCTTCAACTCCCCCATCCTTGTCAGCAAGCCAAACTGTGTTGTCTGCATATAGCAGGTTGTTAATAATATTTCCTCCAAATCTGATTCTGTGCTCTTTTTCATATAATTTGGCTTCTCTGATTATTTGCTCACCATACAGATTGAAAAAGTATAATAAGTTGGTGCAACCTGGATGCACACCTTTCTTGATTCTTAAACCATGCAATCTACCCTTGTTCTATTTGTGCTACTGCTTCTTAATCCATGTACAAGTTTCACATGAGCAAGACAAAGTGTTCTGGAATTCCCTTCTCTAAACTATCCATGTTTTGTTATGATCCACACAGTCAGATACCTTGGGTGTTAATAAAACATAAATAAACATCTTTTGGGTATTCACTGCTTTCAGGCAAGATCCATCTGATACCTGATATCCTTTGTTCCACATCCTCTTCTGAATCTGGATTAAATCTCTGGGAAACCAAACTCACTGCCTTGTAGTTGATGACAACTCATCCTGACCCTATAGTATAGGGTAGAACTAACTGCCCCTGTTAGTTTCTGAGACTGTAACTCATTATGGGAGTAGAAAACCTTGCCTTTCTCCCACGGAGTGACTGGTGGTTTTGAACTGCTGACCTTGGTGTTTGCAATCCAACCTGTAACCACTGTGCCACGATGGCTCTTGAATGCTGAATATGGTAACTTTCTGTCAATGAATTAATGCAACTGTTGTTGTATTAGCTTCAGTACAGTTTGACTCACATGTGATGCCAATGATAGGGTTACATAATTTGACCATTCCTTTGGTCTCCCTTCTTTGGTATGTATACACATATGGATCTCTTCCAGTCCGTTAGCCAAGTAGCTGTATTCAAAATTTCCTGACATAGATGAGTGAGTGCTGCCAGTGCTTTATCGGCTTGTGGAAACATTTCAATAGATATCCCAGCAATTCCTGGCATCTTTTTTTTGGGCTAGTGCTTTCCATGCATCTTGGATTTCTTCTTTCCTGACCATTGGTTCTTGCTCATATGTTACCTCCTGAAATGGTTGAATGTTGGTCTATTCTTTTTGATACAGTGACTCCATATTGTTTCCATCTTCCTCAGATGTTTCCTTCATTATTCAATATTTTGCCCATAGAATTTTTTAATATTGCACCTCGATACTTGACATTTTTCTTCAGTTCTTTCAGTTTAAGATATGCTGAATATGTTCTGTTTTGGTTTTCTAACTCTAGGCCTTTGCACATTTTGTGATAATATTTTACTTTGTATTCTCAAGTTGTCCTTTGAAATTTTCTTTTTAGCTCTTTACTTCATCATTTCTTCCATTTGCCTTGGCTACTCTCTGATTAAGACTAAGTTTCAGAGTCTCTTCTGATAAGCACTTGTATCTTTTCTTTATTTCCTTTTTTTAAAAATGACACTGTGCTTTATTCAGAGATGTTCTCAAAATTTGGTTGGTTATTATCAAGGTTGTATATTGACTCTCGTGTACTTGTATGCATTTTCTTGAACTTCAACTTGAGCTCACATATGAACAATTGCTGATCTGTTCCACAATCAGCCCCAGGACTGGTTTCAGTTGCTGATATTGAGCTTCTTTTATTGTCTCTTCCCACAGTTGTAGTCAATTTGATTTCTGTGTATTCCATCTGGAGAAGTCCACATTTATGGTCACCTTTTTTGTTGTTGATCATATGTTTGAAGAAATCATTAATCATGCAAAATTCTAACATATAATCAAAATAAATTGGTAATTATTGGTGATTGGAGTGCAAATGTAGGAACCAAAGAGGAAAGAACAGAAGTTGGAAAATATAGTATATGCTATCAGCAATTTATTGGTCTTGCAAACTCTCTCATGCGATCTCCAGCTTGGTTTCTATCACCAAGACCATATTTTTCAACTACTGATCCTTCCTCTTTGTTTTCAACTTTTGCATTCCAGTAGCATTTTGATAGCAAGTCTGACAAATTTGGGACTGAATATGGTGGTAGAATTATTCAATTTCTGCGTCACCAGCTTTCGGTGGTTGGTGCATAAATTTGAACAATAGTTGTATTGATTGGTTCTCCTTGAAGGGGGCTAGATAGCATCCTATCAAAGATAGCATTGTACATTAAAATAGATCTTAAAATGTCCTTTTGATGATGAATGCAATGTTGTTTCTCTTGATTGTGTCATTTCCAGCAGAGTAAACCATAAGATTTTCTGTTTCAAAATGGTCGATATCAGTCCATTTGAGCTAACTAATGCTTACAATATCAATCTTTATGTATTCCATTTCATTTTTAATGACTTCCAATGTCCCTAGATTCATATTTCATACATCCCAAGTTTCAATTATTAATGACGATTTGAACTGTTTCTCCTCATTTTGAGTTTTGCCCCATCAGCAAATGAAGGTCCTGGTAGCTATACTCGATTTGCATCATTATGGTCGACTTGCCTATGAAAAGTCAGCTCTTCCTCTTCCTCAGCCGTATTTTGAGTACTTTCCAAGTTGAAGAGCTCATCTTCTGGCACACGTTCTGACAATGTTCTTCTGTTGTTCATGGGGGGTCTAGTAACTGACAGTGTTGCTGCTATCCATAGGGTTTTCAATGGCTCATTCTTCCCATGCGGGCAGCCAATTCCTTCTTCATTGTCTGTTCTTTGTCTGGAAGCTCTTTGGGTGACCCTGCTGGTATATGAAATGCCAATCACATAGCTCCCAGTATCACACAAAACAAAAGTCACCACAGTACCACAAAATGCCAGACAAGTGATGGACCTCTATTCTTAGTGAGGCGTGGCCTGGTGGGAGGAGTGTGCCCTTAGTTGGTTCTGATCCACTTACTGGAACAAATACTGTTAGTGCTTATTTCGTAAATGTGAAATGCATAAAAGAGACCCCCCAAAATATCCTCCAATTCAGACTTTCTGCCTTTTAAAAGAGGATAACCCACTCTGATTCAAAGTAATTGAGGTGTTTTGTTTTCCCCTCCCTCTGAGGCTACAGAGACTAGACTAATCACAGCTGAGGTGGAGCGACTGAAATGACTTAAAGCACCAGCTAGACTGGCTGTCAGAAGCAGCTACAGTCAACAGCTACAGACTGACAGAGCTGCTCAGCCAAGAGCTGAGGGTTCTCAACTCCCACTTCTACTGATGGGCACAGCCAGTGGCCTCTGGGAGTTGACTGGAACCCAGCAGCCAGCTGTGAGGAGCAAGCTAATTCATCTCAGCCTGGCCCAGGTCATCAAGTCACTGAAGGAGTATCGGGAAAGAGGGAAGAAATTTGGGGTCCCACATTTGGCCACAGACAAAAGTTGTTCTGTGTTTAGACAGTAGTTCTGGGCCTGAGTTTGGGGCAGGTGTGATGAAGGAAAGTGGGCTCCCTCCCTGCATCTGGGAACAGATGGTGGGGCTGCCCTGGAAACAGCAGGCCAGTCAGCTGGAGCAAAAAAGGCTTGGACTCTAAAGCCCTGGCAGGGCAGACTGAAGCTACCTCAACTGTTTTTTCTTAACCCAATGGCTCCTGCTACCCTCACCACCCCCAACTAGGTAAAAGGGAAGAAAGATGCATTTTCTTTACAGAGGCAACTTTCTAGAAAGGAGACCAGCCCACCAGCTGTGAAAGGTCCCCTTAAACCATTTTACTTTGAGCAGGAGGAAGAAATGTTGAGATTCCCAGAGCCACATGGAATTGTGGATCCTCTAGTTTATGTTCCAGTGATGCAAGATCGATTTTTCTAGAGAAAGTCAAAATTCCTGTTTTCTTAAAAACCTCCTGATTTTTTCAAAGGCGATTCAATAACATTGGATAGAAGCCAGGTAGGCCAAAGAGCCCTGGTGGCACAGTGGGTTATGTGTTGGGCAGCTAACTAGAAGGTCAGTAGTTTGAAACCACCAGTCACACTGGGGGAGCGGGGGGGGGGATAGCGTGGGGGTTGTGCAGAGATGAGACTTTCTAGTCCATATAGAATTTCAACCTCGGAAACCCACAGGGGCAGTTCTGCTTGGTCTTACAGGGTCACGGTGAGTTGGAATCTTCTAGATGGCAGTGAATAAGCAGGCCAACCAGAGTCCACACAGGTCCTCATTTGGCTATGGGAGTCCCAAGTCTGTGACCCTCACAGAATCGACATTTGTGTATCGATGTTAAAAGTGAGATCCAGAGAGGGGAGTGCCTGTCCCCTTGAGGAGCAACGAGTTGACTTTCCAGTCTCCAATCTGTAGCAGACACTCCCGGTGCTCTTTCTCTTCACTCCCAAATTCCTGATTCTGTGTACTCGCCTCAGTCACCAAGGGCCAGCTCTGAAGGTCCCTTTGCTGGTGCTAGCTGAATGTGCTGAGGAACATATGCCCCTGGGAACAGCCCTGACCAGGCCCCTCACTCCTTGGATGGCAAAACTCTGAGAGGCGTGTGCTACACCCTACCCCTGGAGACTTCCTAAGTGATTAAGCAGCAGTTTCCCAGGTTTGTAATTGGATTCACAATCTATTTGTTATCGGTGGCCCTTCCCTCCACTGGCTCACAACCCCACATAATTACCTGCATGCTCAGAGTTTCCTAAATAAGCTCATTGCCTTTAAGTCTTTGACCAGGGTCTGCTTCAGTGAGAACCCAAACTAAGCCCAGGTCTGAATCGTTATGTGTCCTTCCTGCCATCCAGTTGATGCCGACTCATGGCAACTCTATAGTTTGGGGTAGAACTGCACCTGTGAGTTTCTGAGACTGGAACTCTTTTTTTTTTAAACATTTTATTAGGGGCTCATACAACTCTTATTACAATCCATACATATACATACATCAATTGTATAAAGCATATCCGTACATTCTTTGCCCTAATCACTCTCAAAGCATTTGCTCTCCACTTAAGCCCTTTGCATCAGGTCCTCTTTTTTTTAACCTCCCTCCCCACTCCCCACTCCATCATGAGCCCTTGATAATCTACAGATTGTTATTTTGTCATATCTTGCCCTCTCCGGAGTCTCCCTCCCCACCTTCTCTGCCGTCTGTCTCCCAGGGAGGAGGTTACATGTGGATCCTTGTAATCTGTTCCCCGTTTCCAACCCACTCACCCTCTACTCTCCCAGTATCGCCCTTCACACTCCTGGTCCTGAAGGTATCATCCACCCTGGATTCCCTATGCCTCCAGCTCCTATATGTACCAGTGTACAACCTCTGCCCTATCCAGTCCTGCAAGGTAGAATACTGATCATGGTAGTTGTGGGGAGGAAGCATCCAGGATCTAGGGAAAAGCTGTGTTTTTCATCAGTACTACATCACACCCTGACTGACCCATCTCCTCTCCTAAACCCCTTTGTGAGGGGATCTCCAGTGGCCATAAATGGGCTTTGGGTCTCCACTCTGCACTTCCCCCTTCATTCACTATTATATATATATATATATATATATATATATATATTTACACATATATACCATATATATGGTATATATATATTTTTTGCATAATACCTTATACCTGGTCCCTTTGGCACCATGTGATCGCACAGGCTGGTGTGCTTCTTCCATGTGGGCTTTTTTGCTTCTGAGCTAGATGGCCGCTTTTTCACCTTCAAGCCTTTAAGACCCCAGACACTATCTCTTTTGATAGCCAGGCACCATCAGCTTTCTTCGCCACATTTGCTTATGCACCCGTTTGTCTTTGCCAATCGTATCATGGAGGTGTGCAGCCAATACTGTGATTTTTTTGTTTTTTGATGCCTGATAACTGATCCCTTCGGGACCTCGTGATCACACAGGCTGGTGTGCTCTTCCATGTGGGCTTTGTTGCTTCTGAGCTAGATGGCCGCTTGTTTATCTTCAAGTCTTTAAGACCCCAGACACTATCTCTTTTGATAGCCGGGCACCATCAGCTTTCTTCACCACATTTACTTGTTCCCCAGCTTTGGCTTCAGCAGTTGTGTCGGGAGGATGAGCACTGTAGAGTGCCAATTTAATAAAAGAAAGTATTCATGCATTGAGGGAGTGCTTGAGTTAAGGCCCAAGGTCCTGCCACCACCTTAATACTAAACCTATAATTATAGACACAGAGATCTATTTCCCCATACATATATATATATATATATATATATATATATATATATATATATATATATATATTTGCATGAAAATGTCTTTGTCTAGACCTCTATAAATGCACTTTGACTCCTAGCTCTCTCCTCCATCTCCCTTGACTTTCCTCCTGTCCCACTACCATGTTCCGTCCCCACCTGGGTTACAGCTATACCTCTTCTTTACGTAATCTTACCCTTGATCATTCCCTACCAGGCCTGCCACTTCCCCCTCACTACCATTTTGAGTCCCATGTTGTTCCCTTGTCCCTGTGTTTGTTAACACCACTTCCTTGCCCCCCCCCGCACCTCCCCCTATTCCAAGTGCCCCCGGAACTGTTGGTCCTTTTGTTTTTCCTCCAGATAGTTCATCCAGCCTGTCTTATTTAGACAGACCTGTGGAGACACTAACATGCACGAAAACAAGACAGAGGAAAACAGAGCCACAGTATACAACCAGACAACAAAACAACAGAAACAAACCACTGACAAAGAACAAAACAAAACACATCAAGGAAGAAGAGCTTATAGTTAGTTCAAGGATCATTTGTTGGACCTTAGGAGTGTTTTCCAATCCAGTCTGTTGAGGCACCACAACCTGGCCCCAAAGTCCACTTTCAGCATTCCCTGGGGACCTTGACACTCCATTCCCTTGCTGTTCCACTGCACTCCACCACACTTTGCCTCGGTGTGGTGGAATCAGGTTAGGTGCAATTCGCACACTGTGTCTCCAGTGTTGTCCCCTGTATCACCCTTGGTCACTGAGGGGCATCATGTCTCATAGTGGGGCCAGCCATGTTGTTCTCTTTGTGGACTGGCTGCTCTGAGACTAGAACTCTTTAGGGGAGTAGAAAGCCTCATCTTTCTCCCTTGGAGTGGCTGGGGATTTCAAATTTGCCATTTCAGACATTGCGTTTAGCAGCCCAACACATAACCCCTATACCCCACCATAGCTACAGAAAACAATAAAGAAACAAAATCCAACAACACTCATTGCCATTGGGTGCATAACAATCCTATCGAGAGAAAATACTCCGGCCTCCTGGGTTTCCAAGGCTATAACTCTTTGTAAAAATAAAATTGTGTTATGTTTACAGTGAAAGTTTACATAACCGATTAGATTCTCATTTAACAAATTCTCTACTTGGTTAGTGACATTAGTTACTTTTTTCAATAAAAAGGAAAGCAGAATATTAAAAAAAGAACAAATGAAAACGTGTTAAGAGTAAAGACAAATGATAAGATGTTAATGTTTAACCTAATCATATCTGCAACAATACACTTTCTGATGTACTGACGGTGAGCAGGGTTTAATCCCATCCCTGGTGAATGGTCCCAGGGGATTTAATGGAGGCTTATTCTCTGTGGAATCTCTGCCAATGCATTTTGAGTTTTTATACTCATCTAAGGCTATAACTCTTTATGGGAGAAGAAAGCCTCATCTTTCTCCAAAGGAGCGACTGGTGAATTCCAACTGCTGACCTTGCAGTTAATAGCCCAACACATAACCCATTATGCCACCAGATGAGAGATTTGTCTCTGGGTGCCTTCCAATGCAAGCACTACAATTATGCAAGGAGGATATTTTTTTCTGTACTGGAGCCAGGTCAAGTCAGAACCAGTGTGTCCATGGTTTGCAGCGAAATCAGAGGAAGAAGAAGGTAGACTGTCTATAACTTCGCATAGTCCAGGGAAATGCTAGGCCTGGAAGGGGGCATGCTGGCTCAACCATGTTCAGAAAGTCTGCACACTAACCTCCCCGGCTCAAATAATTACCAGCACCATGTCTCTGAATATCACCTAAAAGCAAAATAGTGAAAGCACCATTTCCATTTCATAATACTTTTATTAAAAGTAAAGTTCAATTCAGTGATGTGAAGAAGCTGGGAAAATTATGTTTTCATTTCTTTCTTTTTCTTTCCCTCCCTTTCCCCTTCTTCTCCACAGAACTGAGAGGCAGAGGGAATAAAGGCAGCATGGCACCAACTGGAAGACACCGTGGGGTCAAGGTCACCATTTAACTCATGCTTGTCCAGTTTGGAGGGGCAACTGGATGTCCTCATTTGTGAAATTGCTTGTTAATCTTTTTGAGTTAACAAGGTATGGTAAAAAATGATTGTTGGTGTTTTTGTTAGGAACCTTCTAGTCCAGTCCAACTCATAGTGACTCAGTGCATCAGTGCAGAGCTCTCTAGACCAATGGTTCTCCACCTGTGGGACCTTTGCACAGGGTGACTGTAACAAAATTACAGTTATGAAGTAGCAATGAGAATATTTTTATAGTTGTGGAGGTCACCACAACATGAGGAACTGTATGAAAGGGTTGTGGCATTAGGAAGTTTGAGAACCACTGCTCTAGGCTTTTCTATGCTGTAATCTTTACAAGAATGAGTTGCCTGGCTTTTCTTCCAAGAACAGAGCCACTGGTGGGTTCAAACCTTCAACCTTTTGGATAGCAGCTGAGCACTTAACCATTGTGCCTCCAGGGCTCTTTGATAAACTCTATTAGAGGGTCTTAACCATTGCAACCCCATGGATCCTTTTGGCATTTAGGAAAGGCTATGGAACACCTGCCCACTCCCCAGAATAATATTTCCAAATACCTCCAATGAAATACAGAATCACAAAGGCACAAATTGTATTGAACTGCAGTGATAAAAATAAAAGACATTGGATTTGTGGCAAATATACATGTTAATAAAAACATTAAATATGATCTGATAGTGGGTCTAATAAACCAAACCAACACCATTGAGTTGATCCTGACTCACTGTGACCCTATATAAAATTCCTCAGGCTAAATCTTTACAGGAGCAGATCATCTCACCTTCCTCTCAGTGAACAACTGGTGCCTTTGAACTGCCAACCTTGAGGTTACCTGCCCAACGGCTCACCCACAGCGTCACCGTGAGTTCTAGATAGTGATGAGCATGAACTGTACTCAACGATGGCTGCAACGACTAGCATGGGGTGTGAAAGCATGTAGAATTTCTCTCGGTGGTAATCGCATGGCTATTCTGAACACAGCTGTGGACATGCTAAACTGCCCTGCGAGCTTAGGGAAACTAACTCAACCAGGATTGTCCCTCATCCAATTTGACATTGCTCCCCAGCCTGCTGGGGCTCAGTGGCTCAGTGTTAGGGTCCCTTGTCTAGATACCAGGGCTGGCATGGAGAAAGTCATTCCTCTGCAGCCTTCTAGTGTGTGGGGGAAGATATTAGTGTTAAGCATTGGCAGGAAATTGCTGGATTTTCCTGGCAGCCACATTCTTAATAACCATTTACTGGATACAAATTATATTCTGAGGGTAAATTGGTGGTTCAGTTGTAGAATTCTCCTTTTTCATGTGGGAGATCTGGGTTTGAGTCCAAGACAATGAAACTCATGTGCATCCAACACTCATTTGTCAGGGGGATGCTTGGTTATTGCTGAGGTACTGAACTGATTCTGTGTTGCTATGATACTGAAATGGGGAAGCTTGGTTGGGTGCGGCTTTGAGACTGAACCTGTTTCTGTGATGTGTCCAGGCTAAGATGAGCGATGAAGAAAAGCGTGGCTTTATTCTTCTGAAAACCAGTTAACGAAAACCCCTGTGAATCACAATCTGATGCACAACCAAAGAGATGGTGCAGGACCAGAGAGAATATTGCCCATGGAGTCACTGGGAGCTGGTTGTCACAGTGAGTTGGAATGGAGGCTGACTCAACAGCAGCTAACAACCATTGTGTTCCAGCCACTCGATTTGCTTTAAAAATCTAGCTCAGCCTTCTGGTCCAAGGAAGTGATTAATCATGCCTACTTTATAGCACACCGTGAACCCTGATCAATGTCAGGCCCTGCTTGTGTTTTGTCCCTCCTTTTCCACATTCACATCACTTCCATTCCCCTCTTCAGACTAATACCCTCTGCTGGGTGCTTGGTGTGTGTGTGTCCTTATAGGCATACAGCCATGTGCAATAGACCATGCTGCTTGGTGAATGGGCTTTCAGCTTCCATGAATGGTACTGCAATATAAATCTCATTCCGTTTTTGACCTTTTCAACTCCTTGCAGTGTCATTAAGAGTTATTGCCATGCTGCATATCAATTGTATGTGCTGCTGCGTGCCACTTGGTCATGAGCAATCATCATCTTTCTTTTGTTTCCTTCTTCAGTTGTCTGTTGATTGGCATCCAATTCAGCTCCAACTCTTCTCTACTGCAGGTATCAGTGTGGTGACCATTCTTGTAAAAATGTCCCAAGGGCCCTGTGAATTGGATAAATAGCTTGGCCTATATACCCAGGAATTATGTGTTGGGCTGCTAACCCCAAGGTGAGCAGTTCCAACCCACCAGCTATTCCATGGAGCAAAGAGAGGCTGTCTGCTGTCGTAAGAATTTAGTTTTGTTAACCTAAAGCAGCAATTCTACTGTGCCTTGTAGGGTTGCTAATGAGGAAGAATCAACTGTGGTTTTGTTTGTTTTTCTACATCCAGGAGAGAGCTTTGATGGGGGAGATATTAAGTGCTTGGCTGCTAACCCAAAGGTCAGTAGTTTGAAGCCGTCTTCCACACACTGTGGGATAAAGGCATGGCTGTCTACTTCCCAATAGAAGCCTTGAAAACATCATGGGACCATTCAGCTTTGTTAGATATGGTCACGAGGAATGAAAGTCAACTCAGTGACTGCGCTTCTTTGGTTGTACGCCCAGGAGGGGCTCACTAGGTCCTAGGGTCCATTCAATGGACTTTCACTAAGCTCTGCCAGATTGCTGTGCAGCAAACCTGCATCATTAGCAGTGTTTCTCTGCTTTCTCCGGATCTCCAATGACACTTGGTATGTTTGACTTTCTAACTGTTGCCCGTTTGATGGTTTTAAAAGGCCAAGCACAATAAACTCATCTATCCCAGGCACTTTCTGGTTCTGTAGCAGATTCTTAGGGTTGCCATGCCACATTCCTTTGATCCATCTCTGACACCATCTCACTGCCTTCCAGTCAATACCAACTCATAGCGATCCTGTGGGGCAGTGTACAATTGCCCCCTGCGAGTTTCAAACACTACAACTCTTTATTGGAGTAGAAAACCCCATCTTTCTTCCTTGGAGCTAGTAGTTTTGAGCTGCTGACCTTGAAGTTAGCAAACCAACTTGTAACCACTGCACTTCCAGGGCTCCTCCTGATATCCATCATAGCAGTGGCGAACGGCTCTATGTAAGTGCAGGCTCCTGCTGAAATGGTTTCTTATCACAACTGTGCAGCACGCAGCTCTCCATGTCCTTCTGCCTCGAAGCCTTTTCAAAGGCATGGAAAGCCAAACCCAGGAAGGTAGGAGAGGTCACCTTACTAGGAGGAATGCTCAACACCACTACAGGCGAAGAAGAGCCCAGCCTCCTGTTTCTGGTAGACAATTCTAGGACAGAACCCATGTTCCTCAGAAGTCCTGGGGGAATCAAGCCCCTGTATCCTACATTAAAAGCCTCAACACCCCGTTCCCATTGTGATTGCTTCTCCCCCTAACTCAGTCTTGCGTCCGCTTTCCTATTCCCACTCCCTGCCATCAGATCTCAAATAGACTCCCTGCACCCAGGCCTGAGGAATAAGCTCGGCATGCACGGACACTCTATCAAAGACACACATATTACTCTGAATCTCCAAAAGAACCCTGTGGGCTACGTGTGTAATCCCCAGTTCACAGATGAGAAATGGATTGAAAAACAGTGACACACCAATGATCACACAGGCAAGGGTTCAAGTCTGTGTCTATCAGTTATTCTTTTATTCAAGAAAGCCTGAGAAGACTGGGTCTTAACACTTGAGCAATCTTCTTGGAAGAATAAGGCAAACTACAGAAAACACAAAATGAATATCGCTTTTGTTCGTTTATCCATTTGCAAAAGACATAATACCTATAGTGCTAAGAATAGTATTCAAAGTATCTATTACTACCCCCTCAAAGCTTACATACTAGTCACCAAACTCAAACAAATACAATGCTATCAAGTTGATTACAACTTATAGCAACCCCATATAGGGCTTCCAAGACTGTAAATCTTTACAGAAGCAGAGAGTTTCACTTTTCTCCCGCTGAGTGACTGGTGCATTTGAACTACTGACCTTGTGGTTAGCAGCCCATTGCTAAATGATTAGTTCCATAATCATTACGCTTACTTAACTCTACATTCTTTTAATTATTTCTCTATCAGTCCAAATTGCATCTGGCTACATGGGAAAAAAACAAACCGACTCTAGTGCTCTAATCACAAAAGCTTCATTTTTCTTATATTAACAAAAAAAAAATACCAAACCAGTTGCCACTGAATTGATTCTGATTTACAGTTACCCCATATGATTCAGGGTAGAACTGTGCTCCATGAAGTTTTCAAGGGCTGAATTTTTAAATGTAGATTGCCAGGTTTTTCTTCCAAGGCATCTTTGGCTTAGCAGTGAATTGTGTTAACCCTTTGCACCACACAGGGGTTTGTCTTATACAATAGTAAGTCTTGAAATAGGTAGCCTAGGTCTGGCGTATTTGCTCAGGGACTCATCTTGGATATAGGAGAATGCATGCTTTTTGGTCTGCCAAACTCATGTAGCCTATGTGACTCTCCCATCTTTCAATATTCTGACTAGGGAGCATGACAGCAGAAGAGCCAAGGACAAAAATGAAATGGGTTATGCCAGACAAGTGTTTTGCCTTAAACAACAACAAAAACTTTCTGGGGAGTCCTACTCAGTATCTTTCACCTACACATATTTGGCCCAAACTGGGTCAAATGTTTATGCATAGCTGCAAGGCAGCCTAGGAGTGAGCGATTTAAGTAGGTACATTATCACCCTAAACAAAATTGAGCTTCTATTAGTAGTAAGAATGAGAAAAATGGATACTGTTTAGGCATATAGCAGGGTTGGGTAGAATTCTATTTTGTGTCTTAATTTATATTTTGAATGAACTCAGAAAAAGTCATAGAGAGTAGAACAAAGGGATGGATGTGCATCCAACCACCTCAACTACTCATTTCTTTTCATGCTCTCCCTCTAGCTTCCCTGAATAGTTCTTGGTTACACATTGGGCTGCTAATTGCACGGTCGGTATTTTGAAATCACCGGCTGCTCTTCGGGAGAAAGATGGGACTCTACTCTGTAAAGAGGTACAGTCTCAGAACCTCACAGGTACAATTTTACCCATGTCCTGTAGGGTCGATATGAGTTAGCATTGATTCAATGGCAGTGAGCTTGGTTTGGATAGATCTGTAGAATCTTAGGATGGAATAGTTTGAATACACAGAAAAAAATTCAGTGGAATCATAACCCTCCAAATAATTACCCTCTAAAGCCACAAAGATCAACTGTGTCCAGCATGGTGACAGTTTAGCATATGCCATGGGGACATTGCTCATATCCCAGTGTTGTTAATCAACAAAAACTCACACACTGCCACTTATAGTGACCCTATGCACAATAGAATAAAAGCCTTTCTAGTCCTGTGACATCCTCACAATGGTCATATTTTAGCCTATTGTTACAGCCACTGTGTTGATCCATCTCATTCCGGGTTTACCTGTTTTTTGATGATGCTCTACCAAGTATTTTGTCCTTTTCTAGGGACTAATTTCTCCTGATACCATGTTCAAAGTATATGAAATGAAGTTTTACCATCCTCACTTCTAAAACACATTGTGGCTGTACTTCTTCAGGGACAGACCTCTTTGTTCTGCTGGGCATTCGTGGTATATTCAATATTATTTGCAACATCATATTTTAAAGGCATCATATTTTCTTCAGTCTTCCTTAATTATGGTCCATCTTTCACATGCATATGTCAAACATTACCATCAAGTCTATTGTTATTCATAGTGACCATATAGGGTTTCCAAGGCTGTAAATCTTTACAGGGTCAAATAGCTTCCTCTTTCTTCTGTGGAGCAGCAAGTGGGTTGAACCACCAACCTTGCTGTGAGTCATCCAACCCATACCAGACACTGAAATTAAGACTCCTTTCACATGCATCTAAGGTGATTAAAAATATCAAGGCTAAAAGCAGGCATAACTTGCTAATCCCCAGAGTAAAACATTTGCTCTTTCACATTTTAAAGAGGTCTTTTACAACAGATTTTTCCAATGAAATATGTTGATTTATTGACTGCTGCTTCTGTGAGTATTGATTGTGGGTCCAAGTAAAATAGAGTTTAGCTACATTTCTCTATTTGTAATGATGTTGTGTGTTTATATTTGTCAAGTTGAGAAGACATTTGTATTCTTAGTGTTGAAGACTAATTTATATGAGCTTTATCAGTAAGTACTTCAAGGCCTATTGACTTTCAGCCAGTAAGATTGGGTCATCTGCATAACACAGGTTGTTAATGATTCTTCCTCCAATTCAGATGCCTCAACTTCTTCATACAGAGCAGCTTCTCAGATTATTTGAATAAGTATAGTGTGATAGATAGGTAGGTTTATAGTGCCAACCTGGCCAATAAGAACATGTGGGATTAATAAATTCGCAGTTTGATTAGTGGGCAAAGAGATAAATGGCTCAGCAAGCCACACCTATCTCTCAGTTGCTCTCTGGTGATCAGACCAGTGTGTGGCTGCCTTACCTAGTTCTGCAGTTTGCTGCCTGGCTGTACTGCCATATTTACTGTTGCATGGAAGTGAGTTAAACTGAGTCCTCTGTACTGCTATGTGGACTAATTAGCTGTTAAATTCCTTCGTGTTCTATCTATCTATCAAATCATAAATGTCCTGGTTTTGTTTCTCTAGAGAACCCTGTCTAACACATATGGTGAAAGGATATAACCACAACACACACTCTCCTGATTTTAAACCACGCAGTATCCCCTTGTTCTATTCGAACCACTTCCTGTTGGTTTATGTACAGGTACCACAGGAGCACAATTAAATGTACGGTAATTCCCATTGTTCTCATATGTATTCATATGCTACCCAAAGTTTGTTATGATACACAGTAAAATCCTCTGCATAGTCAATAGTACATAAGTAAGCATTTTCCTTGTATCCTCTGTTTTCAGCCAAGGTCCATCTGAAATCAGCATTGATATACCTTGCCTCATGCCCTCTTTTAATACAGCCTGGATTTCTGGCAGCTTCCTGTTGACATATTGCTATAACTACTTTTAAAGTTATCTTCAATAAAATTGTACTTGCATGTCATATTAATGTTACTTTAAATTAATTTGCAGATTTTGTTGCGTCATATTTCTTTAGAATGGACACAAATATTAATCACTTCCAGTTGGTTGGCCAGATAGCTATCTTCCAAATTTCTTGACATGGACTATCACTGCATGAGCGTGTTGAAATATTTCCATTCCTATCCCTTCCTTGCTTTTCACTAATGCTTACATTGCAGCTTCAACTTCTTCTTGGCCTTTTGAACTAGTAGAACCTCAACTAATTCTTGGGTACAGAGACTCTGTATACTCCTTCCATGTTCTTTGGATTCTCCCTGCATCATTCAATAGTTTGATAAATAATCCTTCAACATTTTAGTCCAAGGCTTGGATTTTTTCTTCTGTTCTTTCAATTTATGATATGCTGACTGTACTCATTCCTTTTGCTTTCCTAATTCCAGGTCTTTACACGTTACAATATAATTCTTTACTTTATCTTCTCAAGCTGGCCTTTCAAATTTTTCTGTTCAACTCTTTTATTTCATCATTTCTTCCATTTGCTTTAGCTGCTTTAGGTTCAAGAGCAAGTTTCACAATCTCCTCTGATATCCACTGTAGTATTTTCTTTCTTTCCTCTATTATTAATGATCTTTTTGAGGAGCCCTCAATAAAATAATTTATGATAACTAAATAATAGCCCCAGTTGACATGACAAAAAAAAAAAGATTGATGACCTTGATGCTATTTCACAAGTCTTCTGGTAGCTGATCATTAATGTTCAATATGTCCAAACCATTCTTGAGATAGGCTCTAAATTCAGGTGAAATATTGTGAGAGTAAGGTTTGGTGTCAATTTAGCTTGACCAGGATCTTCAGAAGGTGCAGGTCACAGTCTCCTTGGGGGTGTGACCTATTTCATAGCTATAAGTAGACTGTGGAGAATGGGCTCACTCTTTTTCTTCCTGATGAAAAGACCCTGGACCCTACGTCTGGCTTCTTGGGATGGCAATCACCATGAGACCTGCTGACCCTAAGAGCTGTCTGTGGCCTGCCAACTGCCTGTTCACTTTGGATTCTCCGAACTCTGCCTCCACCAACCTGTGGTTTTCCTGTTTCTTGGGCTATTCCTCCAACAGCTTCATGAGTCTGGAAGGGCCTCTAGTTTGCATCTGATTTATGGGCTGGAGTTGGACTGGGGTTTCTTGTTGTGTGGACTTCTTAATGTAAAATTCTTTATTGATATAAATTTCCTTCTTCTACATGTATCAGTATCACTGGTTTGTTTCTCTAGAAACCCCAACCGACCACAGATATAATGTAGGCTGTATTTGGGCTCTTTTGCGTTCTTATTTTAATTTTCTTCAGGTATGACTTGAACTTGCATATTAGTAATTGATAGTCTGTTACATAGTTGGCCCCTGGTCTTATTTTGTCTCAATGATATTGAGCTTCTCTATCATGTCTTCCCACAGATTTAATCAGTTCCATTCCTGTGTATTCCACATGTATATATGCCGCTCCTGTTGTTGAATAAAGATGTTTGCAATGAGGCAGTTATTGCTCTTGCAGAATTTTTTCATGCATTCTTCAGCTTCTTTTCGATCCCCAAAGCCATAGTTTCTAATTACTCTTCCTTCCTTTTTGTTTCCATGTGTGCATTCCAATTGTCAGCAATTATTAATGCATTTTCAGTACATGTGTGATCAATTTCAGAGTAAAGAAGTTGGTACAATTCTTCATTGGCTTTAGTGGTTTGTGAGAAAATTTGAATAATGGTTCTATTAACCGGCCTTCCTTGTGTGTGAAGATAGATATTATTCTGTCACAGGCAGCATTGCATTTCAAGATAGATCTAGAAATGCTCTTTTTGAGGATGAAAGAGACATTCTTTTGAATTTGTCATTGTCAGCATAGTCATTCTTATCATTTTAAGATTCAAAGGGACTATTTCAACTCACCAATGCCTAGGATATGATCTTTAAAGGTCAGATTCCGTTTTTTATGATTTCCAATTTTCCTAGATTCTTATTTTTCACGTTTCATGTTCTGATTATTAATGAATGGTTGCAATGATTTTTCTCATTTTGCATTATAATCCATCAGCAAATGAAGGTGCCAGAAAGCTTTAGTACACTTTGTTGCTAGATGCCTTCAAGTCAGTTCTGTCTCATAATAATGCCTACACAACAGAATGAAACATTGCCTGGTCCTGCTCCATACTCAAAAATTTTGTTATGTTTGAGCCCATTGTTGTAGGAATTGTCTCGATCCATTTGATCGGGTGTCTTCCTCTTTTTGCAACCCCTCCACTGTAATGTGTATGATGTCCTCCAGGGACTGGTCTGTCCTGATAACATCTGCAAAGTACAGGAGATGAAGTCTCGCCATCCTATCTGCCAAGGAACATTTAGCTGCACTTCTTCTCAGACAGATTTGTTTGTTCTTCTCTCCACCCATGGTACTTTCAGTATTTTTTTTGTCAGTACCTTAATTCAAATGCACCAGTTCTCCTTCAGTCGTTCTCATTCAATGTTCAAATTTCACATGCATAAGATGTGGCAGGAAATACCATGCCTTGGGCCAGGCGCAACTTAATCCTAAGTGAAATTCTTGATCTTCCGTACTTTAAAGTGGTTATGTGCAGTAGATTTGCCTAATGCAATATGTTATTTAGTTTCTTGATTATTGTTTCCATGAGCATTAGTTGTGAATCTAAGCAACACCAAATTCTTGATAACTTCAATATTTTCTCCATTTATTATGATGTTATCTCCAGCTCCTGTTGTGAGGTTTTGAGTTATCATTAAGGTGGACTCTACTTTGAGGAAGCTCTCTTTCTCGGTGATATTTTGATTGTTTTGCAATCTGAGGGGCTCATTTTCTGGCATTATATCAGACAATATTTTAGTGCTATGCAGAAAGTTTTCAATGGTGAATCCCTCAGAAGTGGACTGATTGTTTTGTCGTCCTGTCAGTTCTTAGTCTGGAAGCTGTGTTGAAATCTGTTCACCGTGGGTGATCCTGCCTGGTATTTGAAGTACTAGTGGACTAACTCCCAGCATTACAGCAAAGCACAAGCTACCACAGTGCAGCAAATTGACAGATGGGGCGGGGGAGGGGAGTTGTCATTGTTAGACACTGTTAATTTGGCTCTAACTCATAGCAGCCACATCCTGTTTCCTCACAGTGAATGTTGGAGACCGTTTTTGCAGCCAGTATGCCAATTCATCCCATTGAGGACCTTCTTCTTTTTTTCACCACTCCAATTTATCAAGAATGATATCCTTCTCTAGGGACTATGCTCAGCTGTTAACATGCCCAAAGTATGTGATATGAAGTCTTGCCATTCTCACGTCTAGGAAGCATTCTGGCTCTACTTCCGCCAAGAAAGATTTGTTCCTTCTTCTGAAAGTCCATGGAATATTCAATATTCTTCACCAGCATCATAATTCAAAGACATCAACTTTTATTTTACCTTTCATAATTATTGTCCATTTTCAAGTACATATGAGGTGATTGAAAATGCCATAGTATGATAGTTATATAATTTTATGTCAGTTTGAAGATATGTAAAAGTGTAAGGTTGGTATCCAATCTGTCAATCACTGATGGTGCCTCTTTGTGGCCATGGCCTTCTCATAAGGAGGGCCCTGGGAACCTCCCCTTCTTTTTGCATTCACCTGACTGCTCCCTGCCCACGTTGAGAGCTGCCAGAGTCTTGCCATGCTTCCATCGACCTTGGGTCCACAAGACATTGCAATCACTGGCCTTTGACATCCCTGCATTCTGCATCATTGCATGTAACTGCGTAAGTTGGAAAGGAACTTATGGGCTAGTGTTGGACTAAGGACTTGAGTTGGACTGGCCTGGGATATTTCCTTGAAATAGAAATACTATAATGACTTCTTGATAGAAAACTATTTATTGCACATATATGAGAGGCACTTGATTTGTGTCTCTAGTCAGCCTGGCTTACATCCAGTTCACTGCCATCAAGTTGATTCCAACCCTTAGCAACTCTATAGGACAGGGGAGAGATATCCCTGTGGGTTTCCAATACTGGAACTTTGTATGGGAGCTGAACTGTTGATCTTGTGTTGAGCGACCCAACTGGGTTGGTTCTGACGCATTATATTTGTAACCACTATACCACTAGGGCTCAGCTGTGCCTTATTCTTCAAAGTGACATCTTTTAACACTGGAAATTGGTCTTCAGCAAGATCTACCAGTGTACTCGGTCATATGACTAATTTTCTTTTTACACTGTTTTGATTGTGATGTGAGGGAAAATCTACAGAGTAAATTGATTTTCCTTACAATTCATGCAATGTTTTATGATATTGATTGCAATACCTACAATGCAATACTACTTTTCCTATTCCCTCCCTTTGTTTGCCGTTTCCATTGGTCTTTCGTTCCCATTCCTTCCTGCCTTCTGAGTAACTCCCTGACAAATGCTGGGCTCTGAATTGTACATCGTTGACAGTATAGGTCTCCTATTTGGGGGCTGAAAGTTGAGCCATGGAGGTGAGGTCAGGTGTCAAATGGGAATTACACTAGTGCCTATCATATCCTAAGGTTAGTGTTCTTATTTTGAGTTCTACATTTTCCCAAGTTGATCCAGGGCCTACTACTGTGAGTACCCTCAGAGCAATCTGCAGTGAGAACCCTATGCTATCTTGGTCTTCTGGACTCAGCGCTGTGGAGCCTGGGCTTCATGTGGTCAGTGAATCCCTTTCATCTTCTTTTGATGCTATCTGTGTAATTCTGTATTTTGAATCTCTTCAATTTTTTCAGCTAGTGAAATGCACATGCTTTTCATTTTTGCTGTCCTAATTCCAGGTCTTTGCACCTTTTAATATAATTCTTTATTCCATCTTTTTGAATTCCCCTTTGAAATTTTATGTTCAGCTTCTTTATTCAGCGTCTTTACGTCATCAATTATTTCTATATTTCTCTCTCTCTCTTTTTCGTACTTCATCATTTCTTTCATTGGCTTCAGCTACTCCACATTCAACGTGACATCCATTTTGTCTTTTCTTTAGTTTCTATCTTTTTAATTATCTTTGAATTTCTTTATTTATGATGTTCTTGATATTATTGCAGAACTCGTATCATCTCAGGTGATTTGTGTTCAATGTGTCAACTTTCTTCTTGAAGTATCCTCTAATGTAGATGAGATATACTCAAATTCATACTTTGACTCTTGGGGACTTGTTTTAATTTTATTTGAATTCGAGTTGAATTTGCCATTGATGGTTTGTTCCACAGTTGGTCTCCAGTCTCGTGACTGATGATATTGAACTTCTTTATACGGTAAATACTTGAGTATAAGCCGAGTTTTTTTCTGCACATTTTTTATGCTGAAAAAGCACCCCAGCTTTGGGGGGTAAAATTAGTTGCCTTGGGTTATACTCGAGTATATATAGTAGTTTATTTCAACAGATGTAGTTGATTTAATTCCTGTGTATTTCTATCCAATATACATGATCCATGTCTATGGTTACTGTTTACATCACTGAAAAATAAATGTTCAATCAATAAGCCATCCTTATTGGAATATTCTCTCATGAGATCTCCCATGTGGCTTCCATCCCCATGGCCATATTTTCTAACTAGTGATCCTCCTCCTTAGTTTCCAATTTTTGCATTCAAGTCATCAGTAATCTTGATTGCATGTTTCATCAATTTCAGACTGAAAAGGTTGGTAAAAATCCTCAATGGCTTTATTGTTAGCATTAGTGGTTGGTGTGTCAATTTGAATAATAACTTTATTAATTATTCATCCTTGTAGGTGTAATATATCCTACACCTAACAATGGTGAACATTGGAATCGATGTTGAAACATTCTCTTTTTTAACATGAAAGTCATCCATTCCTTTCAAATTTGTTACTCTGGTATGTAAACCATATTATTATGACATTCAAAATGGCCAATACCAGTCTATTTCAGTTCAATAACACCTAGAGTGTTTGATCTTTATGTGTTCCATTTTGTCATGGGTTCCAATTTTTCTAGATCCATATTTCATGCATCCCATCTTCTTGTTAGTGGTTATTGCAGTACTGCTGTTTCTTCTCATTTTGAGTCATTGCCACATCAACAAATATAGGTCCTGAAAACTTTATATCACTAAGGTCAACTCTACTTTGAGGAGACAGCTCTTCCTCAATTATATTTTGAGTGTCTTCCAACTTGAGGGGTTCATCATCCTGCACTACATGAAAAAATATTCCACTGCTATCAATGTGCTCCACAAACACCACTATTTTTTTCAGATGTAGATTGGCAGGTTATTCTTTCTAGTCTATTTAGCTTGTAAGCTTTTCTGAAAATTTTCCACCACGGGTAACTATGCTTGTGTTTGAAATACCAGTGGTATATCTCACAAGTTATGATAGTGCAAGAACCTGACATGTCTGACAACTTGGCATGCTAGCCTAATTCCGAATGGCCAGCATATCTCTCTTCCTGCTTTCTCTAGTTTCTGTAGACCACTGTACCTGAGCATGCATGGCTTAGGAGGTTGTGGAGTTAATTCTTGCTTCCTGGAGTAACCCTTAACCAATGACCCATAGGAGTTGTTGGACAAATAGCCACACTCCCTCACATTCTGGGCAGAATAACTAGTGGATTTTCTAGAGTGTCTCCAGTAAGATTAACCTCCAGTTGCTCACAATTTTAAATTGTTTGATAATGTACTTTTCATTGGCTGCCTTCTTTCCCTTTTCTGCTTCCCATTTCCTTATTGATATCTCCCCCAAAAATGGCTTAATTAAAACCTTTGTCTCAGGATCTAATCCTATGGGGAACCAAAACTCAATCACACAAGACATTTGTCAAATCATGGACTTAGTGGTTATATCTATTATATGTGTAGGTCATGGAAGAGGAGAATTCATACCATCACTTTGAATAGTCATTCGGAGTGCCAACTGGGTCCCCAGCATAGATCCTGGACATCAAAACTCACTGTTTCCTGCATCATAACACTTCCTTTTAGACTTCTGTCATTCAAAAAACTCAACAAATAGCTTGCTGTCTCACTTCAAATTGTGTAATGTGCAAATATGGCTATGTTTTCATTGTGTGTTTAGCACTGGACAAATCAGCTTTGACCAGGAAGGTGAAGTCATGTGGAGAAAAAAACCAAAAACACTAGCAGCTGTGTGTTGTGGAAGAAAACCCTGTGGATGAAGTGCAATTTTTAGGGAACAGAGACCAGCAAGATAAACCAATAAGTGTCCACTGTTCTGATGTTAAGGAGAACCCTGGTGAGGCAGTAATTAAGCACTTAAGGGCTAATCAATCAGCAGTTCAAACCCCCCATCTTCCCCAAGGAAGAGTTACGATGTGGCAGTCTGACCCCCTTAAGATTTACATTTATTACCACTACCAACTGATCTGAGAGGGATAGCATTAGGGAATCCTGAATAGCATTCTTAACGAGCTCTAATGGCAGAGTGGACTCCTCATTGAGCTCCTAAACACAAAGTAAGTGGTTCTAACCTATCAGTTGGTCCATGTGAGATATATGAGTTTGTCTGCTCTGGTAAAGATTTAAGCCTTGGAAAATGAAAGGGTGAAGTTCTATTCTATCTTGTAGGGTCTCTATGAGTCAGCTTCAACACAATGATAATGAGTTTGCTTTGGAATTTTGGGATAGAAAGGAGAAATATGTGCAACAAAGTTTAAACTTATTTTAAAAGTTCAGGGGTATTGCTCAGAGAGAGATCCTTGGAACCCACAAGACTGTTGTCCTTAGGCACCTTCAGATCTGGAACTGAACTCACTCCCTTGGCTCAATCTTCAGCCAAACAATAGGTAGATCTATAAGGTAAAAAGTAACACTAATCAACTATTTGAATCAAAAGGATATAATTTATTCAAAGATAAAGTTCAGAACGGTCAGGAAAGAAGGGGGAATGGAAACAGGAACTACAAGGAGGAAGTGCAATAAGTGATATTACGTTGAGCAGACTGCAGTCAATATCATGAAGCAAAATATGTGTGAACTGTCACATGGAAAACGGATGTATTCTGTAAACCTTCACTCATCTCACAATAAAGAGATTTTTTTTCAGCCTTGGAAACCTATGAGGCAATACTATTCAATCCTATAGGGTACCCATGAGTTGAAATCAACTCAGTGGCAATGGGATATTGATGCTGATGTTTTCTTCCGATTCTAAAAAATAGGGTTATTAGCAATTATTGTGGAAATAGCATGAATGAGACTATGTAAATGGGGTTGGTTACAGATAAATTCTTGTAAATGTTAAAGGATAAGTGATTCAGGATGGACTTACCCAAAAAGAGAAAATTATTGCAAGATTTTGTTCCAGGGATAAAATAAAAATAGGCTTCCTGTGGGTAAGACTTAAGCCTATAGATATGGAATTTAAGGAACTGGTATTCCATGATGGTCACCTTCCCGACACAATCACTCAAGACAAAAAGTGGGTGTATAAACAAATGAGGTGAAGAAAGCTTATGGAGCCTATCTATCAAAAGATAGTCTAGGGTTTTAAAGACTAGAAGGTTCACAAGTGGCCATCTAACTCAGAAGCAATAAAGCGCACATGAAAGAAGCACACCAGCCTGTGTGATCACAAGATGTAGAAGGGATCAGGTATCAGGCATAAAGAACAAAAAGAATCATATCATTGTGAATGGGGGGGGTACAGTTAGGGGATCCAAGATCTATCTGTAGGCAACTGGACAACCCCTTACAAAAGGGTCGCTGGGAGGAGATGAGCCAGTCAGGATGCAGTGTAGCAACGATGAAACATAACTTTCCTCTCGTTCCTAAATTCTACCGCGCCCACTATCATGATCCCAATTCTACCTTACAAACCTGGCTAGACCAGAGAATATACACTGGTCCATATAGGAACTGGAAACACAGGGAAACCAGGACAGATGACCCCTTCAGGACTGGTGCTGAGAGTAGCAATAACAGGAGGGTGGAGGAAAGGTGGGGTAGAAAGAGGGATCTGATTACAAGGATCTACATATAACCTCCTCCATGAGGGAGGGACAACAAAAAAGTGGGTGACGGTAGATGTCGGACAGTGTAAGATAGGACAGAATAATAATTTATAAATTATCAAGGGTCCATGAGGGAGGGGGAGGGGGAAGGAGGGGAAATGAGGAGCTAATACCAAGGGCTCAAGTAGAAAGCAAATGTTTTGAGAATAATGATGGCAACAAATGTACACAGTGGATTTATGTATAGATTGTACTAAGAGTTGTAGGAGCCCCCAATAAAATGATTCTTTTTAAAAACCTCAAAGAGCAAAACACACTATGGTTTATTGTACACCAATGATACTTAAATAAAATTACATAAAAGAGCGGAAAAAGAAATGGAATTTAAGGTAAAGAAAGTATTCCCTTTGAAGACCATATTGCAAATATATATTTAGGCAGGCAATTAGATAAAGACATTTTAAGTCTGGGCTTCTATACCTGCCATCTGTCTGTTATGAAAAGTATAATTAGCAACTAGAATCTCTCATACAAAATCAACTCAATATGGTCTTTCTGGTCTGACTTCCGTGGTGTTCTACTGTGCTTTGATGGAGCTCATCATATCATGACTCTATAACAAGATTGAGGAGTTATTTGCATTCTTATGTGGAAGGTAAATCTGTTTGGCCATTCTGTTAGACTAGTTCATTTTCTTTCCTACCATCCCATCTGCCATTTTAATTCAAAACAAGGAGAAAGGCATGTATGTGCCTTTTGAGGAAGGAGAAGATTTTGGTGTGGAAGAAATTCTCTTCTAGACTGCAAGGTAAGTATTTACCCCCTCTAGCCCTGTTGGAGGAGGGGAAAAGGAAGAGAGACAAGGCAAAGAGAACAACCTAGTTAGCTTCGTGCCTCCTTACTTTACCTGGTGATTGAGGGGAATATCAGTGACTATGGACCTGTTGTGCTCCCCATTTGGAAGTATGAAGAATAGAGGCTGCCAGGCAGAGCAGCCCTATGGGAAGTCACTGAAGACAAACATATAGAGAGTGCCATCAAGTCTACTGTGATCCATGGAGACCTTATATGAAATGGAATGGAGTGCTGTCTTATCTGGCACCATTGTCACACATTCCTGAATGTTGAAGTCCATTGTTGCAGCGATTAGGTCAATCTGCCTCAACAAGGATCTTCCCTGTCCCTCTATTTCATCAAATATGGTGTCTTCCTCTAGCAATTGTCCACTGATAGTGTGTCCAAAACACATTAGTCAGTCAGTGTTCTCTTGTGATCCATAAGGTTTTCTTTCAGTAATTTTTGGAAGTGGACGGTCAGGCCCCTCTTCCTTGTCTGTCTTAGTCTAGAAGCTTCACTGAAACCTGTCCACCATGGGCAATCCTGCTGGTATTTGAAATTCTGGGAACAGAGCTTCCAGCATCATAACAATACACAAATCATTATAGTACAACCAACTTTCAGATGAGTGGAGGATATCTATATCTATATCTAAATCTATATCTAAATCTATATCTAAATCTTTATTTAAATCTATATCTAAATCTATATCTATCTCTATCTCTATCTCTATCTCTATCTATATCTATATCTATATCTATATCTATATCTATAGATAGATAGATATATGGAGGGAGAGAGTAAAACTGGCAATGCAGTCTGATTAGGCAGTATTCTGATGATCTGCTGCTAACAGAAAGTATCCCCACAATTAAGATCTTAAAGTAATGATAATATCAATTTTGCTCACAAATCTGCAATCTGGGCAGAGCTCAGTGAGGACACTAGTTTTGGCTTCATCAAGCATTAGCTGGGGTAGCTCAAAGACAGAGGCTGCAGCTCTCTTAAGACTCACTCCCTCACACGACTGATACTTCTATTGGTTGGAGCTCAAGAAAAACCCTATAGGTGACATTTTCATTTGGCTTGGTCTTCCTTGCAATATCCTGACAGGGTCCCAATGGTGAACAACCCAATACGACCAGGTGGAAGTCACAGAGCAACACTTCTGCCATAGTCAAAGGCCTGCCAAGATGCAAGGAAGAGGGAAAGCAGGCCCTATTTCTGGAAAAATGAACACAAATTCATCTTGTAACAAGAGAATGTGCGATGTGCAACATTAGGACAGTCATCTTTGAAGGACACAACCTGCCACGAGCCAAGATACAGAGACAGATTTCTACGAAAGCGGAAGGGCAGGACTTATACTTAAAGATAAAGCCACAGACTTCATAGGACAAGAGCAATAGGGAGACAAGCAAAGGAAAGCTCTAGGATGCAAGCCTAACATGGCTAAAGATAGGGACAATATCAGGACTGAACTGGAAGCAAGCAGACACCTGTGCAAGGCAGAACCCGTGAAGTTGTGAGTGCCTTCAAAGCTAAGTCAAAGTACCTTGGGGCGTAAGAAGGGAAGGAGCAGGAGAAGGAATGAATGGGTAGGTTTATGGAATTTGTAAGTCTGGGGACAGAGCATCAGGAATAGCTGGGTTCTGGCACTCAGTTGATACCATCAGAGTTTGAACCTTTTCCTTTCAGTGCTGTTTCCTTTTGAGTTTCACGAAGGCTTCCTGATGACAGCTGTAGTTTTATCTAGAAGCTCAGGAATTCTATTAGAGAGAGGCTCTTTTCCTTTCTAATCATTGGTGGTACTATCAGGTAAGCATTGGATTGCTAACTGCAAGGTTGGCAGTGCTACCCTACCAGCTACCTCATAGGGAAAAAGATGGAACTTTCTGCTCACATAAATATTTACAGTCTGAGAAACCCCACAGGGGCCTTCTATGATTCAAAATGGACTCATTAGCAATGGGGTAATTGCTTCTGGGGCATTTTTAGGGTTAGATATCATTAACCTAGCATGAGTCACATACTGAGTCTGACCCAGTCCCTTTGGACAGAGGAAAGTCATGCCCTGACTAGGCAGGCCTGGAGCTGGCAGATTGGAACAATGCCAGCAGAAGCATGGAGATGGAGCATGGTGGAAGAGTGATCCCAAAGATATAAGCCATGTGCTGTGAGTGGAAGAAGGGCAAATGAATGCTGCATTAATTAACCAGTTATTGACAAAATGAGGTTGCATAACAAATGGCTCCAAAACCCAGCAGTTCAACAAACAGCCCAACCCCTTCCCTCCCACACACACAGTTCTTAAAATTCAGCATCAGGGAGATTAACTGGAACTGTGAACTTGGCACTTCAGGGCTTGGAAGAGATGACAGTGCATGTAAAGGCCTTGGGGAAGGAGAGATCTTGGTGTGACTGAAAGCCCAGAAGAAGACTAATTTGGGGGAGGTGAGATAATAGGATGGAGTTTTCAGTGAGCATTTCCTTGAGAGCCTTCAAGCAAAGGCGATTTTTCTATATTCATGTTTTAGAAGTAGATCTCCACCCATTGGGTAAAGCTTTGGGTAATGGATTGGTGTCGGTATGCAGGGAAAAAATAAATGGGCTTGTTATGGATTAGGAGCCTGTGGTAGTCACCTAATCTTGTGTCGAGTTAAGGATTTGGAGTGTAGGCGTGGAGTCTAGGCTGCCAATCTGGAGATAGTCAGTGAGATTTTTATGTGGGCATAGCCTTCTCCTGAGAACTCTGAGAAATCTGGTACTTCCTCCTTGGAGGTGGAAGACACCTCTCTCTCTCTCTCTCTCTCTCTCTCTCTCTCTCTCTCTCTCTCTCTCTCTCTCTCTCTCTCTCTCTCTCTCTCTCTCTCTCTCTCTCTCTCTCTCTCTCTCTCTCTCTCTCTCTCTCTCTCTCTCTCTCTGCTACTCGTTGGGAGACATCACAGAAGGCAAGCCAAATGGATGCGACCATACCTCTGAAGCCAAAGAAGCCTCAGAGAGATCGCTGCCAGCACTGAGATGCTTACAATGCCACTGGATCCACAAGACTTTCCACCCATTGGCCTGTGATTATCCTGCATTCAGCATCACTGCACAGGTTTTATGGGTCTGAAAAGGAATTTATAGATTGGTATCACACATATGGGCTAATATCAGACTTATGGATTTGATCTGCACTGGGCTGGGACGTTTGCTTAATGTACAATTACTGATTGATATAAAACTCTCTCTCTGGACTTATAAGGTAGAATTAGACCAAAACATGTACTCTGGTACAGACAGGAGCTGGAAACACAGGGAATCCTCGACAGATGATCCCTTCAGGACCAGTGGTGAGAGTGGCAATACCAGGAGGGTGGAGGGAAGGTGGGGTAGAAAGAGTGAACCAATTACAAGGATCTACATAAAACCTCTGCCCTGGGGGACGGACAACAGAAAAGTGGGGGAAGTGAGATGTTTGACGTGTAAGATATGCCAAAATAATTTATATATTATCAAGGATTTATGAGGGAGGGGGAGGAGGATGGAAGTGGGGAAATGAGGAGCTGATACCAAGGGCTCAAGTAGAAAGCAAATATTTTGAGAAGGATGAGGGCAACACATGTACAAATGCACTTGACACACAACGATTGGATGGATGGATGGATGGATGGATGGATGGATGGATGGATGGATGGATGGATGGATGGATGGATGAATGGATGGATGGATGGAATGACTGTGATAAGAATTGTATGAGCCCCCAATAAAATTATCAAGGGTTCATAAGGAGGGGGGAGTGGGGAGGGAGGAGAAAAATGAGGAGCAGGTGCCAGGGGCTTATGTGAAGAGCAAATGTTTTGACAATGATGAGGGCAATGAATGTATAAATGTGCTTTATAATGGATGGATGGATGGATTGTGATAAGAGTTGTATGAATCCCTAATATAATGATTAAATAATAGGGAAATGATTTTTAAAAACCACCAACTCTCTCTCATACACATGAGTCTCCCTCGATTTTCTCTAGCATACCCAGACTAATACACAGTTCGCCCCTGTCCTATAGGGCGTTTATGAGTTGGCATGGACTTGAGGGCAGTGGGTTTGTTAGGGCTTTGGAGTTCAGCAGGCCTTTGTTGGTGTGTTTGAGTCTATTTTTGTAGCTGTTGTGTGCAGGTCAGTGGCTCATCTTCCAGCACTCTATAGGACCATATTTTGTTGTGACCCATAAGGCTTTCATTTGTTAATATTTGGAAGTAGATCACCAGGTCTTTCTTCCTAGTCTGCCTTAGGCTAGAGCAGTGGTTCTCAATCTGTGGGTTGTGACCCCTTTTGGGGTCCAGCGACCTTTTAACACGAGTCACCCGATTCATGGCAGTAGCAAAATTACAGTTATGAAGTAGCAAGGAAAATGATTTTATGGTTCGGGGTCACCACAACATGAGGAATTGTATTAAAGTAAGGTTGAGCACCACAGGGCTCGAGGTTCCACTGAAGCCTGCCCATCATTGCTGACCCTTCTGGGGTTTGTCATATCGGTGGCACGGCTTCCAATTTCACAGCAACACTCTAGCTACCACTGCACCACGAACTGATAGACATGTGGTGGACTGTTCTTAAAAGCCACCTGAGTTACGATGCTTTGTTTTGACAGCCCTGGAAAATGGATACAGAATCTAGTTTCATAGTCAATGCAAGACACACCTTGGGGCCGTAGGGATGGCATGAAGTGAATAGATTCAAAGTATATTTTAGGGAGAGGAAGGTTGACAGTTAATGCCTGGGGGGGTGTGCAAGAAGGAAGGAAGCAGAGACACCATTGATATTAAATGCCTGAGTTACGACAGGAATTTCCAGGGAAGCTGGTGAGTCATGATGGGAGAATTTCACACTCCCCTGGGACAGGGGGAGCATTGATTAGTTTATATGTCTACGCATCTTCTCAGACAATAGAGGCTTTGTCATCCTCAAATGAAGCATGCAGTTGGAGCTCAGAGACGGCATGCAGTGCAAATGAAGACTGGGTTGGTTGAGATGGGTGGACCAGGGCCACTAGTCAATTCTGAGGAGCTTCAGCAAACCTGCCCAGTGTCTCTTGGAGAGTGGGCATGTCTCATAGCCACAAAGGGCCTTTTAATGTTTTACCTCCCACTGCAGCAGCGTGAGGCTCTATCAGCTCATCCTGGAAAGGAAACATACTACCTGCCATCAGGTTCATTTCTTCAAAAAGGATGGAAGAATACAAATGAAAGACTACAATTTGAAGGGGTCTTAGGCAGACTATCAGGCTCATTAAAGCTTCATTTATTAAAACTTCATTATTCAGAGACATTCTCCCAGTAGGATGTATGCTGGGGTGGGGGTGGGCATGAGGAGGAAGGCTTGGAGCAGGGTAGGGGAACAACCCCACACCCCCAAAAAATACCTTCCCACGAAGCATTTCCAGTGGGCACAGATTAGATAGAAGTTTCATCCTCTGGTCACTTGATGTTTGTCCCTCTCTTTTATCTGAATGCTCTTTCCACATTGCTCAGATGAAGCATCAAATTTATATTAAAATGCAAGTTAGGAAGCATCATCCCCAACCAACCCTGTTCATCAAAATGGTAGTGCTCTCGCCGGGTACCCTGAGTTCAGTTTGTCAACTAGTTGAAGCAGTTGAGCTGGGGCTCTGTGAGGCCCAGGAGCATGAGTTCATTAATATCCGACCCATAATGCCTTGCTGTGTTTGTGCCAACAAACACCTGTCACTCCTTACCTAAGGATTTACTCACTCCTTGAAACAGGCATTTATTTACACACAGTTTGACCTCATGATGGTGTTCAGCAGATGTGGATCTTACTTATTTGCATTGTTCTGTGACAGTTGCAAAATTCGTTAGTGGCTCAGGGATCAATCCTCTGTGGACTGCCCTGAAGCTAGATGAAGCAAGCGGGTTCTTGCTGATTCATCCTCCCTCCTTAGGATTGCTTGCTAGTCAGAATAACATAGTGCCCATTAAAGAAACTGCCTGTATCAGTTTAAATTTGTGACATGGGGGGGAGGGAGGGTCATGATCACAAGTGACAGAAACTGACGCTTGACTAACTTAGGGGAAAAGGCCTAATGGTGGATAAATGGTGGGAAGACAAGAACATGTGGCAAATGCCTGGGCAATCTCAGGGCTGTGAAGCAGGTACTGGCGAAACACTCCTCCTGAGGCCAAAGCGTGCCCTCTGTAGTACATTAAATCACATTCACACACACCCATTCATGTTCACATGGAACCTGAGGCTATGGCCTTACTTGGAGAGGAGGTCTTTGCAGATGTGCTTAGTTAAGGATTTCAAGAGCTCCATCTTTCTGGGTTTAGATTTCAGATGGATGCTACATGCACTGATTGGTGTGTTCTTATAAGAAGAGGACTGGGCACACAGAGACCCCGTGTGAAGACACTGGCAGAGATTGGATCAGTGCATCTACAAGCCAAGAAATATCAAGGATTAGCAGCAGTGACCAGAAGCAGAGAGAGGCTACTTTGATTCTCCTTCAGAGCTCTCAGAAGGAATGAATCTTGCCCACACCTTAATTTTAACCCTTGGCCCTTCAGAAAAGTGAGAGAACAAATGCCTGCTGTTTAAGTCACTCGATTGGTAGCCATTTGTTACAGCTACCCAAAAGAACCATTATGGATTGATCTGTAGCCCCCTCAAAATATGTGAGAAATTTGAACCTTGGTGGACATGATCCTGTTTGAAAAGAATGGAGTTCTTTTGTAATATAAATGAGGCCCTATGGCCACTGGAGATCCCCTCATAGAGGGGTTTAGAAGAGGAGATGGGTCAGTCAGGGTGCGAGGTAGTACCGATGAAGAACACAGCTTTCCCCCAGATCCTGGATGCTTCCTGCCCCCAACTACCATGATCCAAATTCTACCTTGCAGGGCTGGATATGGCAGAGGTTGTACACTGGTGCATACGGGGGCGGGAGGCACAGGGAATCCAGGGTGGATGATACCTTCAGGACCAAAGGTTGAGGGGCGATGCTGGGAGAGTGGAGGGTGAGTGGGTTGGAAAGGGGGAACTGATTACGAGGATCCACATGTGACCTCCTCACTGGGAGATTGACAGCAGAGAAGGGGGGGAAGGAAGACTCGGGATAGAGCAAGATATGACAAAATAACAATGTATAAATTACCAAGGGTACATGAGGGAGGGGGAAGCAGGGAGCGAGAGGAAAAAAAAGGAGAACTGATGCAAAGGGCTTAAGTGGAGAGCAAATGCTTTGAGAAGGATTGGGGCAGGGAATGTGCGGATGTGCTTTATACAGTTGATGTATGTATATGTATGAATTGTGATAAGAGTTGTATGAGCCCCTAATAAAATGTAAAAAAAAGAAAATGATTAGGGCAAAGAATGTACAGATGTGCTTTATACAATTGGTGTATGTATATGTATGGATTGTGATAAGAGTTGTATGAGTCCCTAATAAAATGTTAAAAAAAATGAGGCCATATGAGAATAGGCTTGAGCTTAAACCTAAACACTTCTGAGTTAAAGGCCAGGATAGACCCAGTAACACACAGTACGGGGAGAAAAATAGCGAGGAATGCCAAGGAACTTTCTGGTATCCACAAAGAAGGACCCTGACCTAGAGTCGCACCCCAAATTTGAACCTGTAAGCTCCAAAGCAGGGGGAAAAGTGTTTTAAGGCTACTGACTTGTTGGATAATTTTTGGTTAAGGAAATTAAGACAAGAACTTAAGACATCCTCCAATCCTTCCTCTGGCTTCGTTCCATTTTTCTCACATTCAAGAGTCCTCCCAGAGGATTCAGTCAGGTGGTGGTTGTTGTTGTTGTTCAGTGTCATAGGGAGGGTTTGGATTCATTGTGACCATACATACAACATAATCATACACTACCCGGTCCTGTACCATTCTCACAGTTGTTCTTAAGTTTGAGCCCATTGTTGCAGCCACTGTGTCAATCCCTTTTGTTGAGGGCCTTCCTCTTTTTCATTGCCCCTCTACTTTCCAGAACACGATGTCCTGCTCCAGGGACTGATCTCTCCGGACAACATGTCAAAGTTAAGGCGAAGTCTCATTATCCTTGCCCTGAGGAACATTCTGGCTGTACTTCATCCAAGTTAGATGGGTTTGTTCTTTTGGCAGTCCATGGTACATTCATTACTCTTTTACATCACTAATAATCAAATATATCTATTCTTCTTTGGTCTTCCTTATTCAGTGTTCAACTTTCACATGAATATGAGACAGTTGAAAATACCATGGCCTGGGTCAACCCGCCCCAGTCCTCAAAGTAATATCTTGCTTTTCAACACTTTAAAGAGGTCTCATGTAGCAGATTTGACTAGTGAAATGTGTCATTTGTTCTCTTCTCTGCTGCTTCCATGAGAATTGATTGTGGATTCAAGCAAGACAAAATCCTTGACAATTTCGATCTTTCCTCCATTTATCATGATGTTATCAATAGGTCCAGTTGTGAGGGTCTGGGCTTTCTTTACATTGAGTCATAATCCAAACTGAAGGCTTTAATCCTTCATCTTCAACAGCAAGTGAATCAAGTCCTTCTCATTTTCAGCAAAATTGTGTCATCTGTATAATGCAGGTTGTTAATAAGCCTTCCTCCAACCTGATGCTCCATCAGGCACTGCCCCTTAATGAGTTTAGGTCATGAAGGATAGTCCTCCATAGGCACATTGATTATTACACTACCCCCCTCACATAATAAATTCAGAGAGAGAAAATTTCCCCAAAGCAATGGAAAGCTTACTAGAGAAGTGGAGGGTGCTCAAAGCCAAAGGTGACACAAACTGGAAGTCAATACTAGTTTTCAATACTTGCAGTTACCTAATAGTTCACTGCACTATCTACGAAAAGGTGAGGAGAACTGGGGCAATTCCATTAAAAAAAGACAATGCAGGGTATATAAGTCCGTCATTCCTCTGGAGAAGAAAAACACATAGTTGGGTTGTAGAGCTTTGTTTGCTAATCAACCGAATGTAGTTGTAAGGCAGGGGTATGTGTGCACGCATGTGTGTGCGTGTGTGTGTGTGTGTTGAAGGGAAGGGCTTGCCATTCTATTTCATAGCCAGGAGAAAGATGAGCCTCTTCCCATATCTTTTGCTCTGTGGCAAGTAACTGATCTACAAGGAACTTTTATTTATCAAGGACATTGCCGAGAAAAAAAACGGGGAGCTTGTGTTCATCTCTGCTGAGAGGTGGAGTCAAAGAGATGGGCTTTATGACAGACACCCTGATCGTGCAACCAAACTATGAAATGGCCTCATACATTCAACACACATTTGCTGCACCTCCCCAGTGTGCTGCCCACATATTACCAGGCAGAGTGTTTTATGGGCAGCATTTTAGAGTTAGGCAGGCAGAGGGAGTGTCTTTGTGGGTGTTGCCTTTACCAGTCCTTGGATTGTTCTGGGACAGGCATGTCTTTTTCCTCTAAAGTAACTGATCGCGTGTAAAGAAGGAGTATGTATATACTCAGTAAGACGGGTTAAACCAAACCCAACCTATGACAATCATCTCAATTGGAACACATAGCGACCCTATACAAATACCCGTAGGGTTTCCAAGTTTGTAACTCTTTTGGGGGGTCAACTACCATATCCTTCTCTTGCAGAACCACTACAGAGTTGACTGTTGTGTTAGCAGCTGAATGCTTAATCACTGTGCCCATTTTGTTTGCTGAGCCGCCCTCAAAACACTGAACAGGTTTTCTGGGTACCAAGTATGTCCACTTCTATGTCTGACATAGGGTGTTTGCTGAGCCGCCCTCAAATCACTGAACAGGTTTTCTGGGTACCAAGTATGTCCACTTCTATATCTGGCATAGGGTGTTTTCTCCAAGTTGATAGGAGGTGCAAATCAGTTACTAGGGGTTTGGCTGAGTCAGTATGGAAACTGGGAGGGTGTGTGAAATTTGAACCAGAGTAGAACAATTCCAAGACACTTCCTAGGGATTCCTGGCATATAATATGCAAATGATAGTCAAGATATATAACTGTGTCTCTGTTCTTGGTTCTGTCAGTACCTGGTGTGGCCACAAAGGAGAAACCTGTTCTCCTGCTATTTTGAGCATCTAGTGTGAATGACAGGATATAAGTCACATGCTAATGAACCCTGGTGGTGTAGTAGTTAAGCACCATGGTGCCCGGCTATCAAAGGATATAGCGTCTGGGGTCTTAAAGACTGGAAGATAAACAGGGGACCATCTAGCTAAGAAACAACAAAGCCCACATAGAAAAAGCACACCAGCCTACCCCAACATGATCGCTGAAGACAAAGCGGGTGCATAAGCACATGCGAGCATGTTTTCTTGATGTGCAATCACCCTTTACATGCAACTCTCTTATACATACGTGTTTCTGTGGATTTGTTTCTCAAATGCACCCAGACTAACATAAGCAGCGTGGAACGCATTTAAGAAGCCTAGACAGGGGCAGGGAAGGATATTCGGAGGGACTGGATCCAGAATTAGAGAGGAAGGAGCCCTGGTGGCAAAACGGGCTGCTAGCTCCCTGTCCCAAGGGGGACAATGAGACTACTGGCTCCCATGAAGATTTACAGTCTTGAAAACTCCATATAGGGTCACTGTGGTTGGAATCTACTGGACGGCAGTGACCTTTTGGTATTGAAGGTGGAAGCCACCAATGACTTCCTGCCATTGAGCCAAGGAGCCTCCGGAGAGTGTGTGAATTTCGGGAATGTAGTGAACAACCTCTGCACATCTGCTTTTCGTGCTGCCCAAGTCATGCCCTTGGCCTTTGCTTAAACATATTCATCCAGAAGTGAACCATCACAGCTGCTCCCTCGGAAGCTGGGGGCTGAGCTCTCTGGTTCCACTCTGTCAGCATTTCTGGTACGGGTACCTCCCCTCTGCCCCGGCACAGGCAATGTGCTTTTGGAAGCAATGCTCCCTGGGTAGTGGGTGTGATTTGCCTCCTCTGGCCTAACATGATGAATGCTGAGAGGGGGTGGATCCTAGGGGGTTAAACTCTCTGAACTTTACCTAGCCCTGGGGAAAACTTATTATTTAAAGTAAGTTTTAGACAGAATCTTTAGAAAGATAAATTGTTAACTTTATGTACACAATTACTCCCCAACACATAGGCTCAACCTCATAGGCTGTGGATGACCTTGAGCAGGTGCTCAGTCACAATGCGTTTCTATCAGGATTGAGAGTTCAGCTCTCTCAACTCTCCAACTGGTTATTAGCACCATAGTCGCGTTTCTATTTATGTAATTACTTTGTTTTAAGGGGGAAAAGACTCCCAATTCAACTATATTTTATTAGGAACTCCTTTGCTAAGTTTTACACAAGAAAAAGGCACACACTGCTGTTCTGGATGAAGGAGAGCATCCGCATAAGGCCAAAATGGTGTCGGAAGGACCCACAGCCACAGTGACTTAAATAAAATGACACCCATTCTGTCCTGCTGACTCTGACTCATAATGACTCTGTGTAGGGATCCTGAAGTTGCTACCTTTCCAGGAAGCAATAACCTCATCTTTCTCCTGTGGAATGACTAGTGGCTTTGAACCAGCGACCTTGCTCTTAATAGTCCAACACTATCCAGCATTACCACCTGGGCTCCTGAAAATTTAAACAAAACATAGAATACAAACAACTTTGTCACAAAATTGTGACTGAAGACAGATCAAATCATGGAGTTTCAGGAGGGCCTGTGAGAGCATGAGCGGGACCTTCATTGGGATGTGCACACTACCGTATATCGTTGAGTCTGGCCCGGGGAGTGGACGCAAGCACACTGCCTGAGGGACAAGCTTTCCACTGCCAGTCAGCAGTAGGAAAGAACTCAATGGCGGCTGAATCTGTGGCCCCTCAAAATGGATGTAGGGTCTCCACATAGACTCTCACTGTGAGCCACAGCCTATTGCTCAAAATTTAAGCTCAAGTAAGACTTAAACGCCAAACATTCTGTTTCCTTAAAATAGGGTACTGCCAGGATCAGCTAGAAGTCTGCATGACCTATCAGATCTCAACGCCGATCTCAAATCACTTCACATGATCCCTTCTACCAGTCATGTCAAGGACAACTAGAGGTGTGCATGAGCGAGCCCAAATCGCCTCCTCACTTATCCATTCCAGAGGCTGTGCCTGTATAATCTATCGACTAACACATTCCCATATGCCGTGGTTATGAAACCAACCATCATGCTGGAATAAGGACCAATCAGGATGCAAGGGTCAGGGTCAATGGGAAAGCAAAATAGGGACTGTGGGGAGCCAAGAGGGGTCCCTTCACTCAATCCCTAAACCTGATCTAATGTCACTAGACTGGGGTCTTCTTCACATCTCAAGGGCACCCGATTCATGATTGAAGTGAATTGTGCTTATTC
>NW_027458232.1:310000-443825 GCF_050624435.1 Tenrec ecaudatus
ACCTAGTGATCACTTGAACTGTCTTGGTTACCTAGGGAGCACTTAGACTATGTAGGTTAACTAGCGGGCACTTGGACTATCTAGGTTAACTAGTGGGCATTTGGACTTTTTAGGTTACCTAGCGGGCACTTGGACTATGTAGGCTTACTAGGGGGCCCTTTGACATCTAGGTTACCTAGGGGGTACTTGAACTATGTAGGTTACCTAGCGGGTACTTGAACTATCTAGGTTACCTAGCGGGCACTTGGATTATGTACATTCCTAGTGGGCACTTGGACTATCCAGGATAACTAGCGGACACTTGGACTATCTAGGTTAACTAGTGGGCCCTTGGACTATGTACGTTCCCTAGCGGGCACTTGGACTATCTATGTTACCTAGCGGGCACTTGGAGTATGTACGTTTCCTAGCGGGTACTTGGACTAGATATGTTCCCTAGCGGGCACCTGGTCTATCTAGGTTAACTAGCGGGCACTTGGACTATCTAGGTTAACTAGTGAGCACTTGGACTATCTAGGTTAACTAGCGGGCATTTGGACTATTAGGGCCCCTAGCGGGCATTTGGACTATATTGGTTACCTAGCGGGCACTTGGACTATGTAGGTTAACTAGCGGGCACTTGGACTATCTAGGTTAACTAGCAGGCCCTTGGACGATGTAGGTTAACTAGCGGTCCCTTGGAATATGTAGGTTAACTAGCGGGCCCTTGGACTATGTAGGTTACCTGGTGGGCACTTGGACGATCTAGGTTAACTAGCGGGTACTTGGACTTTGTAGGTTAACTAGCAGGCCCTTGAACTCTGTAGATTAACTAGCGGAACTTGGACTATCTACATTAACTAGCGGGCCCTTGGACTATGTAGATTCCCTAGCGGGCACTTGGACTATGTATGTTCCCTAGCGGGCACTTGCGCTATGTATGTTCCCTATGGACACTTGAACTATGTAAGTTAACTACCGGGCACTTGGATTATGTAGGTTAACTAGCGGGCCCTTGGACTGTCTAGGTTACCTAGCGGGCCCTTGGACTATGTAGATTAACTAGCGGCATTTGGACTATCTACGTTAACTAGCGGGCCCTTGGACTATGTAGATTCCCTAGCGGGCATTTGGAATATATAGATATATTAGCGGGCACTTAGACTTTGTAGGTTACCTAGCAGACACTTGGACTATCTAGGTTACCTAGCTGGCACTTGAACTATCTTCGTTACCTAACGGGCACTTGGACTATGTAGGTTCCCTAGCGGGAACTTGGATTATGTATGTTCCCTATCGGGCACTTGGACTATGTAGGGTACCTAGCGGTCACTTGGACTATGTAGGTTCCCTATCGGGCACTTGGAGAATGTAGGTTAACTAGGGGGCACTTGGACTATGTAGGTTGCTTAGCGGGCACTTGGACTATCTAGGTTAGGTAACGGGCACTTTGAGTATCTAGGTTACCTAGCGGGCACTTGGACTATCTACGTTACGTAACGGGCACTTTGACTATCTAGGTTACATAGCGGGCACTTGGACTATGTAGGTTAACTAGCGAGCAGTTGGACTATCTAGGTTAACTAGCGGACTTTGGACTACGTAGTTAACTAGCGTGCACTTGGACTATCTAGGTTACCTAACGGGCACTTTGACTATCTAGGTTACCTAGCGGGCACTTTGACTACGTAGGTTAACTAGCGGGCACTTGGACTATCTAGGTTACCTAACGGGCACTTGGACTATCTAGGTTACCTAGCGGGCACTTGGACTCTAAAGGTTACCTTGCGGGCCCTTGGACTATGTAGGTTACCTAGCGGGCACTTGGACTATCTATGCTATTAACGGGCACTTGGACTATGTAAGTAACCTAGCGGGCACTTGGACAGTCTAGGTTACCTAGCGGGCACATGGACTTCTAGGTTAACGAACGGGCACTTGGACTATGTAGGTTAGGTAGCGGGCACTTGGACTATCTATGCTATTAACGGGCACTTGGACTATGTAGGTAACCTAGCGGGCACTTGGACAGTCTAGGTTACCTAGCGGGCACTTTGACTATCTAGGTTAACGAACGGGCACTTGGGCAATCTAGGTTAGGTAACGGGCATTTGGACTATCAAGGTTACCTAGCGGTAACTTGGACAATGTAGTTTACCTAGGGGGAACTTGGACTATCTAGGTTACCTAACGGGCACTTGGACTATCTCGGTTATAGCGGGTACTTGGAGTATGTAGGTAACCTAGCGGGCCTTTGGACTATGTAGGTTACCTTGCGGGCACTTGGACTATCTAGGTAAACTAGCGGATTCTGGACTATGTAGATTACCTAACGGGCACTTGGACTATGTAAGTTCCCTAGCGGGCACTTGGATTATGTAGGTTCCCTATCAGGCACTTGGACTATGTAGGTTACTAGCGGGCATTTGGACTATGTAGGTTACCTAACGGGCTCTTGGACTATCTAGGTTATGTAACGGGCACTTGGACTATCTAGATTACCTAGTGGGAACTTGGACTATGTAGGTTTAATAGCGGACACTTGGACGATCTTGGTTATTTAGCGGCACTTGGACTATGTAGGTTAACTAGCAGACACTTGGACGAACTAGGTTAAGGAGCGGGTCCTTGGACTATGTAGGTTACCTAGCGGGCACATGGACTATCTAGGTTAGCTAACAGGAACTTGTACTATCTAGGTTACCTAGCGGGCACTTTGACTATTTAGGTCACCTAGCGGGCACTTGGACTATCTAGGTTACCTAACGGGCACTTGGACTATGCAGGTAACCTAGCGGGCACTTGGACAGTCTAGGTTCCCTAGCGGCGACATGGATTTCTAGGTTAACGAACGGGCACTTGTACTATGTAGGTTGCCTAGCGGGTACTTGGAAGATCTATGTTAGGTAACGGGCAATAGGACTATCTAGGTTACCTAGCGGGAACTAGGACTATGTAGGTAACCTAGCGGGCACTTGGACTATCTAGGTTTCTTAACGGGCACATGGACGATCTAGGTTAACTAGCGGGCACTTGGACTATTTAGGTTAACTAGCGGGCACTTGGACTATCTAAGTTAACTAGCGGGCACTTGGGCGATGCAGGTTCTCTAGCGGGCACTTGGACTATCTAGGTTCCCTAACGGGCACTTGGACAATGTAGGTTCCCTAGCGGGCACTTGGACTATGTAAGTCCCTTAGCAGGCACTTGGACTATGTTTGTTTCCTATCTGGCACTTGGACTATGGTGGTTAACTAGCGGGCCCTTGGACTATGTAGGTTAACTAGCGGGCACTTAGACTATCTAGGTTACCTAGCGGGCACTTGGACTATGTACATACCCTAGCGGGCACTTTGACTATCTAAGTTACCTAGCGGGCACATGGACAATGTATGTCCCCTAGTGGGCACTTGGACTATCTAAGTTACTTAGCGGGCACTTGGACTATGTAGGTTGACTAGAGGGCACTGGGAATATGTAGGTTAACTAGCGGACACTTGGACGATCTAGGTTAACTAGGGGACCCTTGCACTATGTAGGTTAACTAGCGGGTCATTGGATTATGTAGGTTTACTAGCAGGCACTTGGACTATCTAGGTTAACTAGCGGGCACTTGGACTATGTAGTTTCCCTAGCGGGCATTTGGACTATTTAGGTTACCTAGCGGGAAATTGGACTATGTAGGTTGCCTAGCGGGCACTTGGATTATGTAGGTTCCCTATCGGGCACTTGGACTATGTAGGTTAACTAGCCGGCACTTGGATTGTCAAGGTTACCTAGTGGGCACTTTGAAGATCTAGGTTAGCAAACGGGCACTTGGAATATGTAGGTTACCTAGCAGGCACTTGGACTGTCTAGGTTACTTAGCGGGCACTTGGACTATCTAGGTTAACGAACGGGCACTTGGACTATGTGGTTACCTAGCGGGCACTTGGACTATCTCTGTTAGCTAACGGGCACTTGGACTATCTAAGTTACCTAGTTGGCACTTGGACTACGTAGGTTCCCTAGCGGGCACTTGGTCTCTGTATGTTCCCTAGCGGGCACTTGGACTATGTATGTTCCCTACGGACACTTGAACTATGTAAGTTAACTACCGGGCACTTGGACTATGTAGGTTAACAAGCGGGCCCTTGAACTATCTAGGTTACCTAGCGGGCACTTGGACTATGTAGGTTAACAAGCGGGCCCTTGAACTATCTAGGTTACCTAGCGGGCACTTGGACTATGTAGGTTAACTACCGGGCACTTGCACTATCTAGGTTCCCGAACGGGCATTTGGACTATGTAGGTAACCTAGCGGGCACTTGGACAGACTAGGCCACCTAGCGGGCACTTGGACTTATAGGTTAACGAACGGGCACTTGGACTATGTATGTTGCGTAGCGGGCAATTGGACTATCAAGGTTAGGTAACGGGCACTTGGACTATCTAGGTTACCTAACGGGCACTTGGACGATCTAGGTTACCTAGCGGGAACTTGGACTATGTAGGTTACCTAGCGGGCACATGGACTATCTAGGTTACCTAACGGGCACTTGGACTATCTAGGTTTCTTAGCGGGCACTTGGACTATGTAGGTTAACTAGCGGGACCTTCGACTATCTAGGTTACCTAGCGGGCACTTGAACTATGTAGGTTACGTAGCGGGCACGTGGACTATCTAGGTTAACGAAAGGGCACTTGGACTATGTAGGTTACCTAGCGGGCACTTGGATTTTCTAGGTTAGCTAACAGGAACTTGGAATATCTAGTTTACCTAGCGGGCACTTGGACTATGTAGGGTACCTTGCGGGCACTTGTACTATCTATGTTACCTAACTGGAACTTGGACAATGTAGGTTAACTAGCGGACACTTGGACGATCTAGGTAAACTAGCGGGCACTTGGAATATCTAGGTAAACTAGCGGGCCATTGGACTATGTAGGTTACCTTGCGGGCACTTGGACTATCTAGGTTAACTAGCGGGTTCTTGGACTATGTAGGTTAACGAGCAGGCAATTGGACTATCTAGGTTAACTAGCAGACCGTGGACTATGTAGGTTAACTAGTGGGCACTTGGACTATCTAGGTTAACTAGCGGGCACTTAGACTATCTAGGTTAACTAGCGGGCACTTGCACAATACTGGTTCCCTAGCGGGCACTTTGACTATGTAGGTTCCCTAGCGGGCACTTGGACTATATAGGTTCCCTACGGGCACTTGGACTATGTAGGTTCCCTATCAGGCACTTGGACTATGTATGTTCCCTATCGGGCACTTGGACTATGTAGGTTCCGCAGCGGGCACTTGGACTATGTAGGTTCCCTATCAGGCACTTGGACTATGAAGGTTAACTAGTGGGCACGTGGATGATCAATGTTAACTAGTGGGCACTTTGACTATCTAGGTTAACTAGCGGGCACTTGTACAATGCAGGTTCCCTAGTGGGCACTTTGACTATGTAGGTTCCCTAGCGGGCACTTGGACTATATAGGTTGCCTATGGGCACTTGGACTATCTAGGTTCCCTAACGGGCACTTGGACTATGTAGGTTCCTCAGCGGGCACTTGGGCTATGTAGTTTAACTAGCGGGACCTTGGATTATCTAGGTTAACTAGCGGGCACTTAGACTATCTAGGTTAACTAGCAGGCACTTGCACAATACTGGTTCCCTAGCGGGCACTTTGACTATGTAGGTTCCCTAGCGGGCACTTGGACTATATACGTTCCCTACGGGCACTTGGACTATGTAGGTTCCCTATCAGGCACTTGGACTATGTATGTTCCCTATCGGGCACTTGGACTATGTAGGTTCCGCAGCGGGCACTTGGACTATGTAGGTTCCCTATCAGGCACTTGGACTATGTAGGTTAACTAGTGGGCACGTGGATGATCAATGTTAACTAGTGGGCACTTTGACTATCTAGGTTAACTAGCGGGCACTTGTACAATGCAGGTTCCCTAGTGGGCACTTTGACTATGTAGGTTCCCTAGCGGGCACTTGGACTATATAGGTTGCCTATGGGCACTTGGACTATCTAGGTTCCCTAACGGGCACTTGGACTATGTAGGTTCCTCAGCGGGCACTTGGGCTATGTAGTTTAACTAGCGGGACATTGGACTATCTAGGTTACCTAGCGGGCACTTGAATTATGTACATACCCTAGCGGGCACTTGGACTATCTAGGTACCCTAACGGGCACTTGGAATATGTAGGTTCCCTATCGGGCACTTGGACTATGTAGGTTCCTCAGCGGGCACTTGGACTATGTAGGTTCCCTATCAGTCACTTGGACTATGTAGGTTAACTAGTGGGCACGTGGATGATCAATGTTAACTAGTGGGCACTTTGACTATCTAGGTTAACTAGCGGGCAATTGGACTATCTAGGTTAATTAGCGTGCACTTGTACAATGCAGGTTCCCTAGCGGGCACTTTGACTATGTAGGTTCCCTAGCGGGCATGTGGACTATCTAGGTTCCCTAACGGGCACTTGGACTATGTAGGTTCCTCAGCGGGCACTTGGACTATGTAGGTTAACTAGCGGGAACTTAGACTATCTAGGTTAACTAGTGGGCACTTGGACTGTCTAGATTAACTAGCGGGCACTTGGACTATGTAGGTTCCCTAGCGGGCACTTGGACTATGTAGGTTCCTCAGCGGGCACTTGGACTATGTAGGTTCCTTATCGGGCATTGGATTATGTAGGTTAACTAGCGGGACCTTGGACTATCTAGGTTACCTAGCGGGCACTTGGACAATCTAGGTTACCTAGCAGGCACTTCGACAATCTAGGTTACCTAGCGGGCACTTGAATTATGTACATACCCTAGCGGGCACTTGGACTATCTAGGTTACCTAGCGGACACTTGGACAATATACGTTCCCTAGCCGGCACTTGGACTAGCTAGGTTAACTAGAGGGCCCTTGGTTTATGTAGGTTAACTAGCGGGCACTTGGATTATCTAGGTTAACTAGCGGGCACATGGACGATCTAGGTTAACTAGCGGGCACTTGGACAATCTAGATTAACTAGCGGGCACTTGGACGATGCAGGTTCCCTAGGGGGCACTTGGACTACTAAGTTCCCTAACGGGCATTTGGACTATGTAGGTTCCCTAGCGGGCACTTGGACTATGTACGTCCCTTAGCGGGCACTTGGACTATGTAGGTTCCATATCGGGCACTTGGACTTTGTAGGTTAACTAGCGGGTCCTTGGACTATGTACGTTCCCTAGTGGGAACTTGGACTATCTAGGTTAACTAACGGGCTGTTGTACTATCTAGGTTACCTAGAGGGCACTTGGACTATGTAGTTTACATAGCGGGCACTTGGACTATCTAGGTTACCTAACGGGCACTTGGACTATCTAGGTTACCAAACAGGCACTTGGACTATCTAGGTTACCTAGCGAGCACTTGGACTCTAAAGGTTACCTAGCGGGCACTTGGACTATCTATGTTATTAACGGGCACTTGGACAGTCTAGGTTACCTAGCGGGCACTTGGACAGTCTAGGTTACCTTGCGGGCACTTGGACTTCTAGGTTAACGAACGGGCACTTGTACTATGTAGGTTGCCTAGCGGGCACTTGGACTATCTAGGTTAGGTAACGGGCACTTGGACTATCTAGTTTACCTAGCGGGAACTTGGACTATGTAGGTTACCTAGCGGGCACTTGGACTATCTAGGTTACCTATCGGGCACTGGGACTATCTAGGTTACCTAGTGGGCACTTGGAATATGTAGGTTACCTTGCGGGCACTTGGACTATCTAGGTTACCTAACGGGAACTTGGACTATGTAGGTTAACTAGCGGACTCTTGGACGATCTAGGTTAACTAGCGGGCACTTGGTCTATCTAGGTTAACTAGCGGGCATTGGGACGCTTAGGGCCCCTAGCGGGCATTTGGACTATATTTGTTACCTAGCGGGCACTTGGACTATGTAGGTTAACTAGCGGGCACTTGGACTATCAAGGTTAACTAGCAGGCCCTTGGACGATGTAGGTTAACTAGCGGTCCCTTGGACTATGTAGGTTAACTAGCGGGCCCTTGGACTATGTAGGTTACCTAGCGGACACTTGGACGATCTAGGTTAACTAGCGGGTACTTGGACTATGTAGGTTAATAGCGGGCCCTTGGACTATGTAGATTAACTAGCGGCACTTGGACTATCTACATTAACTAGCGGGACCTTGGACTATGTAGATTCCCTAGCGAGCACTTGGACTATGTATGTTCTAGCGCGTGCACTTGGAATATGTAGGTTCCCTAGCAGACACTTGGACTATGTAGGTTCCAGAGCGGGCACTTGGACTAACTAGATTCCCGAGCGGGCACTTGTACTATGTAGGTTAACTAGCGAGCACTTGGACTATCTAGGTTAACTAATGTCCACTTGGACTATGTAGGTTCCCTAGCGGGCACTTGGACTATGTAGATTCCCTAGCGGGCACTTGGACTATGTATTTTCCCTAGCGGGCACTTGGGCTATGTATGTTCCCTATGGACACTTGAAATATGTAAGTTAACTACCGGGCACTTGGACTATGTAGGTTAACTAGCAGGCCCTTGGACGATGTAGGTTAACTAGCGGTCCCTTGGACTATGTAGGTTAACTAGCGGGCCCTTGGACTATGTAGGTTACCTAGCGGACACTTGGACGATCTAGGTTAACTAGCGGGTACTTGGACTATGTAGGTTAATAGCGGGCCCTTGGACTATGTAGATTAACTAGTGGCACTTGGACTATCTACATTAACTAGCGGGCCCTTGGACTATGTAGATATTCTAGCGAGCACTTGGACTATGTATGTTCCAGCGCGTGCACTTGGAATATGTAGGTTCCCTAGCAGGCACTTGGACTATGTATGTTCCAGCGCGTGCACTTGGAATATGTAGGTTCCCTAGCAGGCAATTGGACTATGTAGGTTCCAGAGCGGGCACTTGGACTAAATAGATTCCCGAGCGGGCACTTGTGCTATGTAGATTAACTAGCGGACACTTGGACGATCTAGGTTAACTAGCGGGTACTTGGACTATGTAGGTTAACTAGCGGGCCCTTGAACTATGTAGATTAACTAGCGGCACTTGGACTATCTACGTTAACTAGCGGGCCCTTGGACTATGTAGATTCCCTAGCGGGCATTTGGACTATATAGATATACTAGCGGGCACTTAGACTTTGTAGGTTACCTAGAGGACACTTGGACTATCTAGGTTACCTAGCTGGCACTTGATCTATCTACGTAACCTAGAGGGTTCTTGGAGTATGTTGGTTACCTAGCGGGCTGTTAGACTATCTAGGTTACCAAGCGGGCACTTGGACTATCTAGTTTAACTAACGGACACTTGGACTATGTAGGTTCCCTAGCGGGCCCTTGGAGTATGTAAATTCCCTAGCGGGCACTTGGACTATGTGGGTTTCATGGCGGGCATTTGGACTATCTAGGTTACCTAACGGGCACTTGGACTATGTAGGTTCCCTAGTGGGCACTTGGATTATGTAGGTTCCCTATCGGGCACTTGGACTATGTAGGTTACCTAGCGGGCACTTGGACTATGTAGGTTCCCTATTGGGCACTTGGAGAATGTAGATTAACTAGGGGGCACTAGGACTATGTAGGTTTCCTAGCGGGCCCTTGGACTACCAAGGTTACCTATCGGACATTTGGACTATGTAGGCTCCCTAGTGGTCATTTGGACTATATAGATTACCTAGCGGGCACTTAGACTTTGTAGGTTACCTAGCGGGCACTTGAACTATCTACGTTACCTAGCGGGTACTTGGAGTATGTAGGTTACCTACCGGCCTGTTGGACTTTCTAGGTTCCCTAGCGGGCACTAGGACTATGAAGGTTCCCTAGCGGGCACTAGGATTATCTAGGTTACCTAGTGGGCACTTGGACTATGTAGGTCAACTAGCGGGCCCTTGGATTATGTAGGTTCCCTATCGGACCCTAGGACTATGTAGGTTAACTAGCGGCATTTGGACTATGTAGGTTACCTAGCAGGCACTTGTACTATGTAGGTTTCCTATCGGGCACTTGGAAAATGTAGTTTAACTAGGGGGCACTAGGACCATATAGGTTACCTAGCAGGCCCATAGACTATCTAGGTTACCTAGCGGGCATTTGGACTATGTAGGCTCCCTAGCGTTTATTTAGACTATATAGATTATTTAGCGGGCACTTAGACTTTGTAGGTTACCTAGCGGGCACTTTGACTATCTAGGTTACCTAGCAGGCACTTGAACTATCTACGTTACCTAGCGGGTACTTGGAGTATGTAGGTTACCTACCGAGCTGTTGGACAATCTAGGTTACCTAGCGGGCACTTGGACTATCTAGGTTAACTAATGGGCACTTGGACTATGTAGGTTCCCTAGCGGGCACTTGGACTATGTAAGTTCCCTAGCGGGCACTTGGACTATGTGGGTTTCCTAGCGGGCATTTGGACTATCTAGGTTACCTAACGGGCACTTGGACTATGTAGGTTCCCTAGCGGGCACTTGGATTATGTAGGTTCCCTATCGGGCACTTGGACTATGTAGGTTACCTAGCGGGCCCTTGAACTATCTAGGTTACCTAGGGGGAACCTGGACTATGTAGGTTAACTAGTGGGCCCTTGGACTATCTACGTTACCTAGCAGGCACTTGGACTATGTAGGTTAACTAGCGAGCACTTGGACTATCTAGGTTAACTAATGTCCACTTGGACTATGTAGGTTCCCTAGCGGGCACTTGGACTATGTAAGTTCCCTAGCGGGCACTTGGACTATGTGGGTTTCCTGGCGGGCATTTGGACTATCTAGGTTACCTAACGGGCACTTGGACTATGTAGGTTCCCTAGCGGGCACTTGGATTATGTAGGTTCCCTATCGGGCACTTGGACTATGTAGGTTACCTAGCGGGCACTTGGACTATGTAGGTTACCTAGCGGGCCCTTGAACTATCTAGGTTACCTAGGGGGAACCTGGACTATGTAGGTTAACTAGTGGGCACTTGGACTATCTAGGCTACCTAGCAGGCACTTGGACTATGTAGGTTAACTAGCGAGCACTTGGACTATCTAGGTTACCTAGCGGGCACTTGGACTATGTACGTTCCCTAGCCGGCACTTGGACTATCTATGTTACCTAGCGGGCACTTGGATGTTGTACGTTTCCTAGCGGGTACTTGGACTAGATATGTTCCCTAGCGGGCAGTTGGTCTATCTAGGTTAACTAGCTGGCACTTGGACTATCTAGGTTAACTAGTGAGCACTTGGACTATCTAGGTTAACTAGCGGGCATTTGGACCATTAGGGCCCCTAGCGGGCATTTGGACTATATTGGTTACTTAGCGGGCACTTGGTCTATGTAGGTTAACTAGCGGGCACTTGGACTATCTAGGTTAACTAGCAGGCCCTTGGACGATGTAGGTTAACTAGCGGTCCCTTGGACTATGTAGGTTAATAGCGGGCCCTTGGACTATGTAGGTTACCTAGCGGGCACTTGGACGATCTAGGTTAACTAGCGGGTACTTGGACTATGTAGGTTAACTAGCGGGCCCTTGGACTATGTAGATTAACAAGCGGCACGTGGACTATCTACATTAACTAGCGGGCCCTTGGACTATGTAGATTCCCTAGCGAGCACTTGGACTATGTATGTTCCAGCGCGGGCTCTTGGAATATGTAGGTTCCAGAGCGGGCACTTGGACTAACTAGATTCCCTAGTGGGCACTTGTACTATGTAGATTAACTAGCGGACACTTGGACGATCTAGGTTAACTAGCGGGTACTTGGACTATGTAGGTTAACTTGCGGGCCCTTGAACTATGTAGATTAACTAGCGGAACTTGGACTATCTGCATTAACTAGCGGGCCCTTGGAGTATGTAGATTCCCTAGCAGGCACTTGGACTATGTATGTTCCCTAGCGGGCACTTGGGCTATGTATGTTCCCTTTGGACACTTGAACTATGTAAGTTAACTACCGGGCACTTGGACTATGTAGGTTAACTAGCGGGCCCTTGGACTATGTAGGTTAATAGCGGGCCCTTAGACTATGTAGATTAACTAGCGGCACTTGAACTATCTACGTTAACTAGCGGGCCCTTGGACTATGTAGATTCCCTAGCAGGCATTTGGACTATATAGATATACTAGTGGGCACTTTGACTTTGTAGGATACCTAGAGGACACATGGACTATCTAGGTTAACTAGCGAGCACTTGGACTATCTAGGTTAACGAACGGGCACTTGGACTATGTAGGTATCCTAGTGGGCACTTGGATAGTCTAGGTTACCTAGCGGGCACTTGGACTATATCGGTTAACGAACGGCCACTTGGACTATGTAGGTTACCTAGCGGGCACTTGGACTATGTAGGATCCCTATCGGACATTTGGACTTCTTAGGTTACCTAACGGGCACTTGGAATTTCTAGGTTAACTAGCGGGCACTTGGACTATCTAGGTCAACTAGCGGGCCCTTGTACTATGTAGGTTAACTAGCGAGCACTTGGACTATCTAGGTTAACTAGCGGACCTTGGACTACGTAGGTTAACTAGCGTGCACTTGGACCATCTAGGTTAACTAGCGGACACTTGGATGCTCAATGTTAACTAGCGGTCACTTGGACTATCTAGGTTAGCTAACGGGCACTTGGACTAAGTGCGTCCCCTAGTGGGCACTTGGACACTCTAGGTTAACTAGCGGGCACTTGGACTATCTAGGTTACCTAGCTGGCACTAGGACTATGAAGGTTCCCTAGCGGGCACTAGGATTATCTAGGTTACCTAGCGGGCACTTGGACTATGTAGGTCAACTAGCGGGCACTTGGATTATGTAGGTTCCCTATCGGGCCCTTGGACTATGTAGGTTAACTAGAGGGCATTTGGACTATGTAGGTTACCTAGCAGGCACTTGGACTATGTAGGTTTCCTATCGGGCACTTGGAAAATGTAGTTTAACTAGGGGGCACTAGGACCATGTAAGTTCCCTATCGGGCCCATAGACTATCTAGGTTACCTAGCGGGCATTTGGACTATGTAGGCTCTCTAGCGTTTATTTGGACTATATAGATTATTTAGCGGGCACTTAGATTTTGTAGGTTACCTAGCGGGCACTTTGACTATCTAGGTTACCTAGCAGGCACTTAAACTATCTACGTTACCTAGCGGGGACTTGGAGTATGTAGGTTACCTACCGGGCTGTTGGACAATCTAGGTTACCTAGCGGGCACATGCACTATCTAGGTTAACTAACGGGCACTTGGACTATGTAGGTTCCCTAGCGGGCACTTGGATTATGTAGGTTCCCTATCGGGCACTAGGACAATGTAGGTTACCTAGCGGGCCCTTGGACTATCTAGGTTACCTAGGGGGAACCTGGACTATGTAGGTTAACTTGTGGGCACTTGGACTATCTACGTTACCTAGCAGGCACTTGGACTATGTACGTTCCCAAGCAGGCCCTTGGACTATCTACGTTACCTAGCGGGCACTTAGACTATGTACGTTACCTAGCGAGCACTTGGAGTATGTACGTTTCCTAGCGGGTACTTGGACTAGATTGGTTCCCTAGCGGGCACTTGGTCTATCTAGGTTAACTAGCGGGCACTTGGACTATCTAGGTTAACTAGATATCTAGGTTAACTTGGACTATCTAGGTTAACTAGCGGACATTTGGACTATTAGGGCCCCTAGCGGGCATTTGGACTATATTGGTTACCTAGCAGGCACTTGGACTATGTAGGTTAACGAAAGGGCACTTGGACTATGTAGGTAACCTAGTGGTCACTTGAAATGTCTAGGTTACCTCGCGGGCACTTGGACTATGTAGGTTAACTAGCGGGCACTTGAACTATCTAGGTTAACTAGCAGGCCCTTGGACGATGTAGGTTATCTAGCGGGCCCTTGGACTATGTAGGTTAACTAGCGGGCCCTTGGACTATGTAGGTGACATAGAGGGCACTTGGACGATCTAGGTTAACTAGCGGGTACTTGGACTATGTAGGTTAACTAACGGGCCCTTGGACTATGTAGATTAACTAGCGGCACTTGGACTATCTACATTAACTAGCGGGCCATTGGACTATGTAGATTCCCTAGCGGGCACTTGAACTATCTACGTTACCTAGCGGGTACTTGGAGTATGTAGGTTACCTACCGGGCTGTTGGACTTTCTAGGTTCCCTAGCGGGCACTAGGACTATGAAGGTTCCCTAGCGGGCACAAGGATTATCTAGGTTACCTAGTGGGCACTTGGACTATGTAGGTCAACTAGCGGGCACTTGGATTATGTAGGTTCCCTATCGGACCCTTGGACTATGTAGGTTAACTAGCGGCATTTGGACTATGTAGGTTACCTAGCAGGCACTTGTACTATGTAGGTTTCCTATCGGGCACTTGGAAAATGTAGTTTAACTAGGGGGCACTAGGACCATGTAGGTTACCTAGCAGGCCCATAGACTATCTAGGTTACCTAGCGGGCATTTGGACTATGTAGGCTCCCTAGCGTTTATTTAGACTATATAGATTATTTAGCGGGCACTTAGACTTTGTAGGTTACCTAGCGGGCACTTTGACTATCTAGGTTACCTAGCAGGCACTTGAACTATCTACGTTACCTAGCGGGTACTTGGAGTATGTAGGTTACCTACCGAGCTGTTGGACAATCTAGGTTACCTAGCGGGCACTTGGACTATCTAGGTTAACTAATGGGCACTTGGACTATGTAGGTTCCCTAGCGGGCACTTGGACTATGTAAGTTCCCTAGCGGGCACTTGGACTATGTGGGTTTCCTAGCGGGCATTTGGACTATCTAGGTTACCTAACGGGCACTTGGACTATGTAGGTTCCCTAGCGGGCACTTGGATTATGTAGGTTCCCTATCGGGCACTTGGACTATGTAGGTTACCTAGCGGGCACTTGGACTATGTAGGTTACCTAGCGGGCCCTTGAACTATCTAGGTTACCTAGGGGGAACCTGGACTATGTAGGTTAACTAGTGGGCCCTTGGACTATCTACGTTACCTAGCAGGCACTTGGACTATGTAGGTTAACTAGCGAGCACTTGGACTATCTAGGTTAACTAATGTCCACTTGGACTATGTAGGTTCCCTAGCGGGCACTTGGACTATGTAAGTTCCCTAGCGGGCACTTGGACTATGTGGGTTTCCTGGCGGGCATTTGGACTATCTAGGTTACCTAACGGGCACTTGGACTATGTAGGTTCCCTAGCGGGCACTTGGATTATGTAGGTTCCCTATCGGGCACTTGGACTATGTAGGTTACCTAGCGGGCACTTGGACTATGTAGGTTACCTAGCGGGCCCTTGAACTATCTAGGTTACCTAGGGGGAACCTGGACTATGTAGGTTAACTAGTGGGCACTTGGACTATCTAGGCTACCTAGCAGGCACTTGGACTATGTAGGTTAACTAGCGAGCACTTGGACTATCTAGGTTACCTAGCGGGCACTTGGACTATGTACGTTCCCTAGCCGGCACTTGGACTATCTATGTTACCTAGCGGGCACTTGGATGTTGTACGTTTCCTAGCGGGTACTTGGACTAGATATGTTCCCTAGCGGGCAGTTGGTCTATCTAGGTTAACTAGCTGGCACTTGGACTATCTAGGTTAACTAGTGAGCACTTGGACTATCTAGGTTAACTAGCGGGCATTTGGACTATTAGGGCCCCTAGCGGGCATTTGGACTATATTGGTTACTTAGCGGGCACTTGGTCTATGTAGGTTAACTAGCGGGCACTTGGACTATCTAGGTTAACTAGCAGGCCCTTGAACGATGTAGGTTAACTAGCGGTCCCTTGGACTATGTAGGTTAATAGCGGGCCCTTGGACTATGTAGGTTACCTAGCGGGCACTTGGACGATCTAGGTTAACTAGCGGGTACTTGGACTATGTAGGTTAACTAGCGGGCCCTTGGACTATGTAGATTAACTAGCGGCACTTGGACTATCTACATTAACTAGCGGGCCCTTGGACTATGTAGATTCCCTAGCGAGCACTTGGACTATGTATGTTCCAGCGCGGGCTCTTGGAATATGTAGGTTCCAGAGCGGGCACTTGGACTAACTAGATTCCCTAGTGGGCACTTGTACTATGTAGATTAACTAGCGGACACTTGGACGATCTAGGTTAACTAGCGGGTACTTGGACTATGTAGGTTAACTTGCGGGCCCTTGAACTATGTAGATTAACTAGCGGAACTTGGACTATCTGCATTAACTAGCGGGCCCTTGGAGTATGTAGATTCCCTAGCGGGCACTTGGACTATGTATGTTCCCTAGCGGGCACTTGGGCTATGTATGTTCCTTTTGGACACTTGAACTATATAAGTTAACTACCGGGCACTTGGACTATGTAGGTTAACTAGCGGGCCCTTGGACTATGTAGGTTAATAGCGAGCCCTTAGACTATGTAGATTAACTAGCGGCACTTGAACTATCTACGTTAACTAGCGGGCCCTTGGACTATGTAGATTCCCTAGCGGGCATTTGGACTATATAGATATACTAGTGGGCACTTTGACTTTGTAGGATACCTAGAGGACACATGGACTATCTAGGTTAACTAGCGAGCACTTGGACTATCTAGGTTCACGAACGGGCACTTGGACTATGTAGGTATCCTAGTGGGCACTTGGATAGTCTAGGTTACCTAGCGGGCACTTGGACTATATAGGTTAACGAACGGCCACTTGGACTATGTAGGTTACCTAGCGGGCACATGGACTATGTAGGATCCCTATCGGATATTTGGACTTCTTAGGTTACCTAACGGGCACTTGGAATTTCTAGGTTAACTAGCGGGCACTTGGACTATCTAGGTCAACTAGCGGGCCCTTGTACTATGTAGGTTAACTAGCGAGCACTTGGACTATCTACGTTAACTAGCGGACCTTGGACTACGTAGGTTAACTAGCGTGCACTTGGACTATCTAGGTTAACTAGCGGGCACTTGGATGCTCAATGTTAACTAGCGGTCACTTGGACTATCTAGGTTAGCTAACGGGCACTTGGACTAAGTGCGTCCCCTAGTGGGCACTTGGACACTCCAGGTTAACTAGCGGGCACTTGGACTATCTAGGTTACCTAGCTGGCACTAGGACTATGAAGGTTCCCTAGCGGGCACTAGGATTACCTAGGTTACCTAGCGGGCACTTGGACTATGTAGGTCAACTAGCAGGCACTTGGATTATGTAGGTTCCCTATCGGGCCCTTGGACTATGTAGGTTAACTAGAGGGCATTTGGACTATGTAGGTTACCTAGCAGGCACTTGGACTATGTAGGTTTCCTATCGGGCACTTGGAAAATGTAGTTTAACTAGGGGGCACTAGGACCATGTAAGTTCCCTATCGGGCCCATAGACTATCTAGGTTACCTAGCGGGCATTTGGACTATGTAGGCTCTCTAGCGTTTATTTGGACTATATAGATTATTTAGCGGGCACTTAGATTTTGTAGGTTACCTAGCGGGCACTTTGACTATCTAGGTTACCTAGCAGGCACTTAAACTATCTACGTTACCTAGCGGGGACTTGGAGTATGTAGGTTACCTACCGGGCTGTTGGACAATCTAGGTTACCTAGCGGGCACATGCACTATCTAGGTTAACTAACGGGCACTTGGACTATGTAGGTTCCCTAGCGGGCACTTGGATTATGTAGGTTCCCTATCGGGCACTAGGACAATGTAGGTTACCTAGCGGGCCCTTGGACTATCTAGGTTACCTAGGGGGAACCTGGACTATGTAGGTTAACTTGTGGGCACTTGGACTATCTACGTTACCTAGCAGGCACTTGGACTATGTACGTTCCCAAGCAGGCCCTTGGACTATCTACGTTACCTAGCGGGCACTTAGACTATGTACGTTACCTAGCGAGCACTTGGAGTATGTACGTTTCCTAGCGGGTACTTGGACTAGATTGGTTCCCTAGCGGGCACTTGGTCTATCTAGGTTAACTAGCGGGCACTTGGACTATCTAGGTTAACTAGATATCTAGGTTAACTTGGACTATCTAGGTTAACTAGCGGACATTTGGACTATTAGGGCCCCTAGCGGGCATTTGGACTATATTGGTTACCTAGCAGGCACTTGGACTATGTAGGTTAACGAAAGGGCACTTGGACTATGTAGGTAACCTAGTGGTCACTTGAAATGTCTAGGTTACCTCGCGGGCACTTGGACTATGTAGGTTAACTAGCGGGCACTTGAACTATCTAGGTTAACTAGCAGGCCCTTGGACGATGTAGGTTATCTAGCGGGCCCTTGGACTATGTAGGTTAACTAGCGGGCCCTTGGACTATGTAGGTGACATAGAGGGCACTTGGACGATCTAGGTTAACTAGCGGGTACTTGGACTATGTAGGTTAACTAACGGGCCCTTGGACTATGTAGATTAACTAGCGGCACTTGGACTATCTACATTAACTAGCGGGCCATTGGACTATGTAGATTCCCTAGCGGGCACTTAGACTTTGTAGGTTACCTAGCGGGCACTTGAACTATCTACGTTACCTAGCGGGTACTTGGAGTATGTAGGTTACCTACCGGGCTGTTGGACTTTCTAGGTTCCCTAGCGGGCACTAGGACTATGAAGGTTCCCTAGCGGGCACTAGGATTATCTAGGTTACCTAGTGGGCACTTGGACTATGTAGGTCAACTAGCGGGCACTTGGATTATGTAGGTTCCCTATCGGACCCTTGGACTATGTAGGTTAACTAGCGGCATTTGGACTATGTAGGTTACCTAGCAGGCACTTGTACTATGTAGGTTTCCTATCGGGCACTTGGAAAATGTAGTTTAACTAGGGGGCACTAGGACCATGTAGGTTACCTAGCAGGCCCATAGACTATCTAGGTTACCTAGCGGGCATTTGGACTATGTAGGCTCCCTAGCGTTTATTTAGACTATATAGATTATTTAGCGGGCACTTAGACTTTGTAGGTTACCTAGCGGGCACTTTGACTATCTAGGTTACCTAGCAGGCACTTGAACTATCTACGTTACCTAGCGGGTACTTGGAGTATGTAGGTTACCTACCGAGCTGTTGGACAATCTAGGTTACCTAGCGGGCACTTGGACTATCTAGGTTAACTAATGGGCACTTGGACTATGTAGGTTCCCTAGCGGGCACTTGGACTATGTAAGTTCCCTAGCGGGCACTTGGACTATGTGGGTTTCCTAGCGGGCATTTGGACTATCTAGGTTACCTAACGGGCACTTGGACTATGTAGGTTCCCTAGCGGGCACTTGGATTATGTAGGTTCCCTATCGGGCACTTGGACTATGTAGGTTACCTAGCGGGCACTTGGACTATGTAGGTTACCTAGCGGGCCCTTGAACTATCTAGGTTACCTAGGGGGAACCTGGACTATGTAGGTTAACTAGTGGGCCCTTGGACTATCTACGTTACCTAGCAGGCACTTGGACTATGTAGGTTAACTAGCGAGCACTTGGACTATCTAGGTTAACTAATGTCCACTTGGACTATGTAGGTTCCCTAGCGGGCACTTGGACTATGTAAGTTCCCTAGCGGGCACTTGGACTATGTGGGTTTCCTGGCGGGCATTTGGACTATCTAGGTTACCTAACGGGCACTTGGACTATGTAGGTTCCCTAGCGGGCACTTGGATTATATAGGTTCCCTATCGGGCACTTGGACTATGTAGGTTACCTAGCGGGCACTTGGACTATGTAGGTTACCTAGCGGGCCCTTGAACTATCTAGGTTACCTAGGGGGAACCTGGACTATGTAGGTTAACTAGTGGGCACTTGGACTATCTAGGCTACCTAGCAGGCACTTGGACTATGTAGGTTAACTAGCGAGCACTTGGACTATCTAGGTTACCTAGCGGGCACTTGGACTATGTACGTTCCCTAGCCGGCACTTGGACTATCTATGTTACCTAGCGGGCACTTGGATGTTGTACGTTTCCTAGCGGGTACTTGGACTAGATATGTTCCCTAGCGGGCAGTTGGTCTATCTAGGTTAACTAGCTGGCACTTGGACTATCTAGGTTAACTAGTGAGCACTTGGACTATCTAGGTTAACTAGCGGGCATTTGGACTATTAGGGCCCCTAGCGGGCATTTGGACTATATTGGTTACTTAGCGGGCACTTGGTCTATGTAGGTTAACTAGCGGGCACTTGGACTATCTAGGTTAACTAGCAGGCCCTTGAACGATGTAGGTTAACTAGCGGTCCCTTGGACTATGTAGGTTAATAGCGGGCCCTTGGACTATGTAGGTTACCTAGCGGGCACTTGGACGATCTAGGTTAACTAGCGGGTACTTGGACTATGTAGGTTAACTAGCGGGCCCTTGGACTATGTAGATTAACTAGCGGCACTTGGACTATCTACATTAACTAGCGGGCCCTTGGACTATGTAGATTCCCTAGCGAGCACTTGGACTATGTATGTTCCAGCGCGGGCTCTTGGAATATGTAGGTTCAAGAGCGGGCACTTGGACTAACTAGATTCCCTAGTGGGCACTTGTACTATGTAGATTAACTAGCGGACACTTGGACGTTCTAGGTTAACTAGCGGGTACTTGGACTATGTAGGTTAACTTGCGGGCCCTTGAACTATGTAGATTAACTAGCGGAACTTGGACTATCTGCATTAACTAGCGGGCCCTTGGAGTATGTAGATTCCCTAGCGGGCACTTGGACTATGTATGTTCCCTAGCGGGCACTTGGGCTATGTATGTTCCTTTTGGACACTTGAACTATATAAGTTAACTACCGGGCACTTGGACTATGTAGGTTAACTAGCGGGCCCTTGGACTATGTAGGTTAATAGCGAGCCCTTAGACTATGTAGATTAACTAGCGGCACTTGAACTATCTACGTTAACTAGCGGGCCCTTGGACTATGTAGATTCCCTAGCGGGCATTTGGACTATATAGATATACTAGTGGGCACTTTGACTTTGTAGGATACCTAGAGGACACATGGACTATCTAGGTTAACTAGCGAGCACTTGGACTATCTAGGTTCACGAACGGGCACTTGGACTATGTAGGTATCCTAGTGGGCACTTGGATAGTCTAGGTTACCTAGCGGGCACTTGGACTATATAGGTTAACGAACGGCCACTTGGACTATGTAGGTTACCTAGCGGGCACATGGACTATGTAGGATCCCTATCGGATATTTGGACTTCTTAGGTTACCTAACGGGCACTTGGAATTTCTAGGTTAACTAGCGGGCACTTGGACTATCTAGGTCAACTAGCGGGCCCTTGTACTATGTAGGTTAACTAGCGAGCACTTGGACTATCTACGTTAACTAGCGGACCTTGGACTACGTAGGTTAACTAGCGTGCACTTGGACTATCTAGGTTAACTAGCGGGCACTTGGATGCTCAATGTTAACTAGCGGTCACTTGGACTATCTAGGTTAGCTAACGGGCACTTGGACTAAGTGCGTCCCCTAGTGGGCACTTGGACACTCTAGGTTAACTAGCGGGCACTTGGACTATCTAGGTTACCTAGCTGGCACTAGGACTATGAAGGTTACCTAGCGGGCACATGCACTATCTAGGTTAACTAACGGGCACTTGGACTATGTAGGTTCCCTAGCGGGCACTTGGATTATGTAGGTTCCCTATCGGGCACTAGGACAATGTAGGTTACCTAGCGGGCCCTTGGACTATCTAGGTTACCTAGGGGGAACCTGGACTATGTAGGTTAACTTGTGGGCACTTGGACTATCTACGTTACCTAGCAGGCACTTGGACTATGTACGTTCCCAAGCAGGCCCTTGGACTATCTACGTTACCTAGCGGGCACTTAGACTATGTACGTTACCTAGCGAGCACTTGGAGTATGTACGTTTCCTAGCGGGAACTTGGACTAGATTGGTTCCCTAGCGGGCACTTGGTCTATCTAGGTTAACTAGCGGGCACTTGGACTATCTAGGTTAACTAGATATCTAGGTTAACTTGGACTATCTAGGTTAACTAGCGGACATTTGGACTATTAGGGCCCCTAGCGGGCATTTGGACTATATTGGTTACCTAGCAGGCACTTGGACTATGTAGGTTAACGAAAGGGCACTTGGACTATGTAGGTAACCTAGTGGTCACTTGAAATGTCTAGGTTACCTCGCGGGCACTTGGACTATGTAGGTTAACTAGCGGGCACTTGAACTATCTAGGTTAACTAGCAGGCCCTTGGACGATGTAGGTTATCTAGCGGGCCCTTGGACTATGTAGGTTAACTAGCGGGCCCTTGGACTATGTAGGTGACATAGAGGGCACTTGGACGATCTAGGTTAACTAGCGGGTACTTGGACTATGTAGGTTAACTAACGGGCCCTTGGACTATGTAGACTAACTAGCGGCACTTGGACTATCTACATTAACTAGCGGGCCATTGGACTATGTAGATTCCCTAGCGGGCACTTAGACTTTGTAGGTTACCTAGCGGGCACTTGAACTATCTACGTTACCTAGCGGGTACTTGGAGTATGTAGGTTACCTACCGGGCTGTTGGACTTTCTAGGTTCCCTAGCGGGCACTAGGACTATGAAGGTTCCCTAGCGGGCACTAGGATTATCTAGGTTACCTAGTGGGCACTTGGACTATGTAGGTCAACTAGCGGGCACTTGGATTATGTAGGTTCCCTATCGGACCCTTGGACTATGTAGGTTAACTAGCGGCATTTGGACTATGTAGGTTACCTAGCAGGCACTTGTACTATGTAGGTTTCCTATCGGGCACTTGGAAAATGTAGTTTAACTAGGGGGCACTAGGACCATGTAGGTTACCTAGCAGGCCCATAGACTATCTAGGTTACCTAGCGGGCATTTGGACTATGTAGGCTCCCTAGCGTTTATTTAGACTATATAGATTATTTAGCGGGCACTTAGACTTTGTAGGTTACCTAGCGGGCACTTTGACTATCTAGGTTACCTAGCAGGCACTTGAACTATCTACGTTACCTAGCGGGTACTTGGAGTATGTAGGTTACCTACCGAGCTGTTGGACAATCTAGGTTACCTAGCGGGCACTTGGACTATCTAGGTTAACTAATGGGCACTTGGACTATGTAGGTTCCCTAGCGGGCACTTGGACTATGTAAGTTCCCTAGCGGGCACTTGGACTATGTGGGTTTCCTAGCGGGCATTTGGACTATCTAGGTTACCTAACGGGCACTTGGACTATGTAGGTTCCCTAGCGGGCACTTGGACTATGTAGGTTACCTAGCGGGCACTTGGACTATGTAGGTTACCTAGCGGGCCCTTGAACTATCTAGGTTACCTAGGGGGAACCTGGACTATGTAGGTTAACTAGTGGGCACTTGGACTATCTACGTTACCTAGCAGGCACTTGGACTATGTAGGTTAACTAGCGAGCACTTGGACTATCTAGGTTAACTAATGTCCACTTGGACTATGTAGGTTCCCTAGCGGGCACTTGGACTATGTAAGTTCCCTAGCGGGCACTTGGACTATGTGGGTTTCCTGGCGGGCATTTGGACTATCTAGGTTACCTAACGGGCACTTGGACTATGTAGGTTCCCTAGCGGGCACTTGGATTATGTAGGTTCCCTATCGGGCACTTGGACTATGTAGGTTACCTAGCGGGCACTTGGACTATGTAGGTTACCTAGCGGGCCCTTGAACTATGTAGGTTACCTAGGGGGAACCTGGACTATGTAGGTTAACTAATGGGCACTTGGACTATCTAGGCTACCTAGCAGGCACTTGGACTATGTAGGTTAACTAGCGAGCACTTGGACTATCTAGGTTACCTAGCGGGCACTTGGACTATGTACGTTCCCTAGCCGGCACTTGGACTATCTATGTTACCTAGCGGGCACTTGGATGTTGTACGTTTCCTAGCGGGTAATTGGACTAGATATGTTCCCTAGCGGTCAGTTGGTCTATCTAGGTTAACTAGCTGGCACTTGGACTATCTAGGTTAACTAGTGAGCACTTGGACTATCTAGGTTAACTAGCGGGCATTTGGACCATTAGGGCCCCTAGCGGGCATTTGGACTATATTGGTTACTTAGCGGGCACTTGGTCTATGTAGGTTAACTAGCGGGCACTTGGACTATCTAGGTTAACTAGCAGGCCCTTGAACGATGTAGGTTAACTAGCGGTCCATTGGACTATGTAGGTTAATAGCGGGTCCTTGGACTATGTAGGTTACCTAGCGGGCACTTGGACGATCTAGGTTAACTAGCGGGTACTTGGACTATGTAGGTTAACTAGCGGGCCCTTGGACTATGTAGATTAACTAGCGGCACTTGGACTATCTACATTAACTAGCGGGCCCTTGGACTATGTAGATTCCCTAGCGAGCACTTGGACTATGTATGTTCCAGCGCGGGCTCTTGGAATATGTAGGTTCCAGAGCGGGCACTTGGACTAACTAGATTCCCTAGTGGGCACTTGTACTATGTAGATTAACTAGCGGACACTTGGACGATCTAGGTTAACTAGCGGGTACTTGGACTATGTAGGTTAACTTGCGGGCCCTTGAACTATGTAGATTAACTAGCGGAACTTGGACTATCTGCATTAACTAGTGGGCCCTTGGAGTATGTAGATTCCCTAGCGGGCACTTGGACTATGTATGTTCCCTAGCGGGCACTTGGGCTATGTATGTTCCCTTTGGACACTTGAACTATGTAAGTTAACTACCGGGCACTTGGACTATGTAGGTTAACTAGCGGGCCCTTGGACTATGTAGGTTAATAGCGGGCCCTTAGACTATGTAGATTAACTAGCGGCACTTGAACTATCTACGTTAACTAGCGGGCCCTTGGACTATGTAGATTCCCTAGCGGGCATTTGGACTATATAGATATACTAGTGGGCACTTTGACTTTGTAGGATACCTAGAGGACACATGGACTATCTAGGTTAACTAGCGAGCACTTGGACTATCTAGGTTAACGAACGGGCACTTGGACTATGTAGGTATCCTAGTGGGCACTTGGATAGTCTAGGTTACCTAGCGGGCACTTGGACTATATAGGTTAACGAACGGCCACTTGGACTATGTAGGTTACCTAGCGGGCACTTGGACTATGTAGGATCCCTATCGGACATTTGGACTTCTTAGGTTACCTAGCGGGCACTTGGAATTTCTAGGTTAACTAGCGGGCACTTGGACTATCTAGGTCAACTAGCGGGCCCTTGTACTATGTAGGTTAACTAGCGAGCACTTGGACTATCTAGGTTAACTAGCGGACCTTGGACTACGTAGGTTAACTAGCGTGCACTTGGACTATCTAGGTTAACTAGCGGGCACTTGGATGCTCAATGTTAACTAGCGGTCACTTGGACTATCTAGGTTAGCTAACGGGCACTTGGACTAAGTGCGTCCCCTAGTGGGCACTTGGACACTCTAGGTTAACTAGCGGGCACTTGGACTATCTAGGTTACCTAGCTGGCACTAGGACTATGAAGGTTCCCTAGCGGGCACTAGGATTATCTAGGTTACCTAGCGGGCACTTGGACTATGTAGGTCAACTAGCGGGCACTTGGATTATGTAGGTTCCCTATCGGGCCCTTGGACTATGTAGGTTAACTAGAGGGCATTTGGACTATGTAGGTTACCTAGCAGGCACTTGGACTATGTAGGTTTCCTATCGGGCACTTGGAAAATGTAGTTTAACTAGGGGGCACTAGGACCATGTAAGTTCCCTAGCGGGCCCATAGACTATCTAGGTTACCTAGCGGGCATTTGGACTATGTAGGCTCTCTAGCGTTTATTTGGACTATATAGATTATTTAGCGGGCACTTAGATTTTGTAGGTTACCTAGCGGGCACTTTGACTATCTAGGTTACCTAGCAGGCACTTAAACTATCTACGTTACCTAGCGGGGACTTGGAGTATGTAGGTTACCTACCGGGCTGTTGGACAATCTAGGTTACCTAGCGGGCACATGCACTATCTAGGTTAACTAACGGGCACTTGGACTATGTAGGTTCCCTAGCGGGCACTTGGATTATGTAGGTTCCCTATCGGGCACTAGGACAATGTAGGTTACCTAGCGGGCCCTTGGACTATCTAGGTTACCTAGGGGGAACCTGGACTATGTAGGTTAACTTGTGGGCACTTGGACTATCTACGTTACCTAGCAGGCACTTGGACTATGTACGTTCCCAAGCAGGCCCTTGGACTATCTACGTTACCTAGCGGGCACTTAGACTATGTACGTTACCTAGCGAGCACTTGGAGTATGTACGTTTCCTAGCGGGTACTTGGACTAGATTGGTTCCCTAGCGGGCACTTGGTCTATCTAGGTTAACTAGCGGGCACTTGGACTATCTAGGTTAACAAGATATCTAGGTTAACTTGGACTATCTAGGTTAACTAGCGGACATTTGGACTATTAGGGCCCCTAGCGGGCATTTGGACTATATTGGTTACCTAGCAGGCACTTGGACTATGTAGGTTAACGAAAGGGCACTTGGACTATGTAGGTAACCTAGTGGTCACTTGAAATGTCTAGGTTACCTCGCGGGCACTTGGACTATGTAGGTTAACTAGCGGGCACTTGAACTATCTAGGTTAACTAGCAGGCCCTTGGACGATGTAGGTTATCTAGCAGGCCCTTGGACTATGTAGGTTAACTAGCGGGCCCTTGGACTATGTAGGTGACATAGAGGGCACTTGGACAATCTAGGTTAACTAGCGGGTACTTGGACTATGTAGGTTAACTAACGGGCCCTTGGACTATGTAGATTAACTAGCGGCACTTGGACTAACTACATTAACTAGCGGGCCCTTGGACTATGTAGATTCCCTAGCGGGCACTTGGACTGTATATGTTCCAGAGCGGGCACATGGACTATGTAGGTTCCCTAGCAGTCACTTGGACTATGTAGGTTCCAGAGCGGGCACTTGGACTATCTAGGTTCCCTAGCGGGCACTTGTACTATGTAGGTTAATTAGCGGACACTTGGACTATCTAGGTTAACTAGCGGGTACTTGGATTATGTAGGTTAACCAGCGGGCCCTTGAACTATGTAGATTTACTCGCGGCACTTGGACTATCTACATTAACTAGCGGGCACGTGGACTATGTAGGCTAACTAGGGGGGTCTTGGACTATGTAGGTTCCCTAGCGGGCACTTGGACTCTACATGTTCCCTACGGACATTTGAACTATGTAAGTTAACTACCGGGTACTTGGACTATGTAGGATAAGTAGAGGGCCCTTGGTCTATCTAGGTTACCTAGGGGGCACTTGGACTATGTAGGTTAACTACCGGGCACTTGCACTATCTACGTTACCGAACGGGCAATTGGACTATGTAGGTAACCTAGCGGGCACTTGGAGAGTCTAGGTTAAAGAACGGGCACTTGGACTATGTATGTTGCATAGCGGGCAATTGGACCATCTAGGTTAGGTAACGGGCATGAGAACTATCTAGGTTACCTAGCTGGCACTTGAACTATCTACGTTATAGCGGGTTCTTGGAGTATGTAGGTTACCTAGCGGGCTGTTGGACTATCTAGGTTACCAAGCGGGCACTTGGACTATCTAGTTTAACAAACGGACACTTGGACTATGTAGTTTCCCTAGCAGGCCCTTGGACTATGTAAATACCCTAGCGGGCACTTGGACTATGTGGGTTTCATGGCGGGCATTTGGACTATCTAGGTTACCTAACGGGCACTTGGACTATGTAGGTTCCCTAGCGGGCACATGAATTATGTAGGTTCCCTATCGGGCACTTGGACTATGTAGGTTACCTAGCGGGCACTTGGACTATGTAGGTTCCCTAGCGGGCACTTGAATTATGTAGGTTCCCTATCGGGCACTTGGACTATGTAGGTTACCTAGCGGGCAATTGGACTATGTAGGTTCCCTATCGGGCACTTGGAGAATGTAGGTTAACTAGGGGGCACTAGGACTATGTAGGTTTCCTAGAGGGCCCTTGGACTACCTAGGTTACCTAGCGGGCATTTGGACTATGTAGGCTCCCTAGTGGTCAATTGGACTATATAGATTACCTAGCGGGCACTTAGACTTTGTAGGTTACCTAGCGGGCACTTGAACTATCAACGTAACCTAGAGGTTTCTTGGAGTATGTAGGTTACCTAGCGGGCTGTTGGACTATCTAGGTTACCAAGCGGGCACTGGGACTATCTAGGTTAACTAACGGGCACTTGGACTGTGTAGGTTCCCTATTGGGCCCTTGGATTACGTAAGTTCCCTAGCGTGCACTTGGACTATGTGGGTTCCCTAGCGGGCATTTGGACTATCTAGGTTACCTAACGGGCACTTGGACAATGTGGGTTCCCTAGCGGGCACTTGGATTATGCAGGTTCCCTATCGGGCACTTGGACTATGTAGGTTAACTAGCGGGCATTTGGACTATGTAGGTTACCTAGCGGGCACTTGGACTATGTAGGTTCCCTATCGGGCATTTGGACTATGTAGGTTACCTAGTGGGCCCTTGGACTACCTAGGTTACCTAGGGGGAATCTGATCTATGTAGGTTAACTAGTGGGCACTTGGACTATCTAGGTTACCTAGCAGGCACTTGGAGTATGTAGGTTAACTAGCGAGCACTTGGACTATCTAGGTTACATAGCGGGCACTTGGCTATGTACGTTCCCTAGCGGGCACTTGGACTATCTATGTTACCTAGCGGGCACTTGGACTATGTACGTTTCCTAGAGGGTACTTGGACTAGATAGGGTCCCTAGCGGGCACTTGGTCTATGTAGGTTAACTAGCGGGCACTTGGACTATCTAGGTTAACTAGCGAGCACTTGGACTATCTAGGTTAACGAACGGGCACTTGGACTATGTAGGTATCCTAGCGGGCACTTGGACAGTCTAGGTTACCTAGTGGGCACCTGGATTATATAGGTTAACGAACGGGCACTTGGACTATGTAGGTTTCCTAGCGGGCACTTGGACTATGTAGGATCCCTATCGGACATTTGGACTTCTTAGGTTACCTAGCGGGCACTTGGAATTTCTAGGTTAACTAGCGGGCACTTGGACTATCTAGGTTACCTAGCTGGCACTAGGACTATGAAGGTTCCCTAGCGGGCACTAGTATTATCTAGGTTACCTAGCGGGCACTTGGACTATGTAGGTCAACTAGCGGGCACTTGGATTATGTAGGTTCCCTATCGGGCCCTTGGACTATGTAGGTTAACTAGAGGGCACTTGGACTATGTAGGTTTCCTATCGGGCACTTGGAAAATGTAGGTTAACTAGGGGGCACTAGGACTATGTAGGTTACCTAGCGGGCCCATAGACTATCTAGGTTACCTAGCGGGCATTTGGACTATGTAGGCTCCCTAGCGTTTATTTGGACTATATAGATTATTTAGCGGGCACTTAGACTTTGTAGGTTACCTAGCGGGCACTTTGACTATCTAGGTTACCTAGCAGGCACTTGAACTATCTACGTTACCTAGCGGGTACTTGGAGTATGTAGGTTACCTACCGGGCTGTTGGACAATCTAGGTTACCTAGCGGGCACATGGACTATCTAGGTTAACTAACGGGCACTTGGACTATGTAGGTTCCCTAGCGGGCACTTGGATTATGTAGGTTCCCTATCGGGCACTAGGACAATGTAGGTTACCTAGCGGGCCCTTGGACTATCTAGGTTACCTAGGGGGAAGCTGGACTATGTAGGTTAACTAGTGGGCACTTGGACTATCTACGTTACCTAGCAGGCACTTGGACTATGTACGTTCCCAAGCAGGCCCTTGGACTATCTACGTTACCTAGCGGGCACTTAGACTATGTATGTTACCTAGCGAGCACATGGAGTATGTACGTTTCCTAGCGGGTACTTGGACTAGATTGGTTCCCTAGCGGGCACTTGGTCTATCTAGGTTAACTAGCGGGCACTTGGACTATCTAGGTTAACTAGCGGACATTTGGACTATTAGGGCCCCTAGCGGGCATTTGGACTATATTGGTTACCTAGCGGGCCCTTGGACTCTGTAGGTTAACGAAAGAGCACTTGGACTATGTAGGTAACCTAGTGGTCACTTGAAATGTCTAGGTTACCTCGCGGGCACTTGGACTATGTAGGTTAACTAGCGGGCACGTGGACTATCTAGGTTAACTAGCAGACCCTTGGAAGATGTAGGTTAACTAGCGGGCCCTTGGACTATGTAGGTTAACTAGCGGGCCCTTGGACTATGTAGGTGACATAGAGGGCACTTGGACGATCTAGGTTAACTAGCGGGTACTTGGACTATGTAGGTTAACTAGCGGGCCCTTGGACTATGTAGATTAACTAGCGGCACTTGGACTATCTACATTAACTAGCGGGTCCTTGGACTATGTAGATTCCCTTGCGGGCACTTGGACTATATATGTTCCAGAGCGGGCACTTGGACTATTTAGGTTCCCTAGCAGTCACTTGGACTATGTAGGTTCCAGAGCGGGCACTTGGACTATCTAGGTTCCCTAGCGGGCACTTGAACTATCTACGTTATAGCGGGTTCTTGGAGTATGTAGGTTACCTAGCGGGCTGTTGGACTATCTAGTTTAACTAACGGACACTTGGACTATGTAGGTTCCCTAGCGGGCCCTTGGACTATGTAAATTCCCTAGCGGGCACTTGGACTATGTGGGTTTCATGGCGGGCATTTGGACTATCTAGGTTACCTAACGGGCACTTGGACTATGTAGGTTCCCTAGCGGCACTTGGATTATGTAGGTTCCCTATCGGGCACTAGGAAAATATAGGTTACCTAGCGGGCACTTGGACTATGTAGGTTCCCTATCGGGCACTTGGAGAATGTAGGTTAACTAGGGGGCACTAGGACTATGTAGGTTTCCTAGCGGGCCCTTGGACTACCTAGGTTACCTAGCGGGCATTTGGACTATGTAGGCTCCCTAGTGGTCATTTGGACTATATAGATTACCTAGCGGGCACTTAGACTTTGTAGGTTACCTAGCGGGCACTTGAACTATCTACGTTACCTAGCGGGTACTTGGAGTATGTAGGTTACCTACCGGGCTATTGGACTTTCTAGGTTACCTAGCGGGCACTGGGACTATCTAGGTTAACTAACGGGCACTTGGACTATGTAGGTTCCCTAGCGGGCCCTTGGACTATGTAAGTTCCCTAGCGGGCACTTGGACTATGTGGGTTCCCTAGCGAGCATTTGGACAATCTAGGTTACATAACGGGCACTTGGACAATGTAGGTTCCCTAGTGGGCACTTGGATTATGTAGGTTCCCTATCGGGCACTTGGACTATGTAGGTTAACTAGCGGGCATTTGAACTATGTAGGTTACCTAGCGGGCACTTGGACTATGTAGGTTCCCTATCGGGCACTTGGACTATGTAGGTTAACTAGCGGGCATTTGGACTATGTAGGTTACCTAGCGGGCACTTGGACTATGTAGGTTCCCTATCGGGCATTTGGACTATGTAGGTTACCTAGTGGGCCCTTGGACTACCTAGGTTACCTAGGGGGAACCTGATCTATGTAGGTTAACTAGTGGGCACTTGGACTATCTAGGTTACCTAGCAGGCACTTGGAGTATGTAGGTTAACTAGCGAGCACTTGGACTATCTAGGTTACCTAGCGGGCACTTGGCTATGTACGTTCCCTAGCGGGCACTTGGACTATCTATGTTACCTAGCGGGCACTTGGACTATGTACGTTTCCTAGAGGGTACTTGGACTAGATAGGGTCCCTAGCGGGCACTTGGTCTATCTAGGTTAACTAGCGGGCACTTGGACTATCTAGGTTAACTAGCGAGCACTTGGACTATCTAGGTTAACGAACGGGCACTTGGACTATGTAGGTATCCTAGCGGGCACTTGGACAGCCTAGGTTACCTAGTGGGCACCTGGATTATATAGGTTAACGAACGGGCACTTGGACTATGTAGGTTTCCTAGCGGGCACTTGGACTATGTAGGATCCCAATCGGACATTTGGACTTCTTAGGTTACCTAGCGGGCACTTGGAATTTCTAGGTTAACTAGCGGGCACTTGGACTATCTAGGTTACCTAGCTGGCACTAGGACTATGAAGGTTCCCTAGCGGGCACTAGGATTATCTAGGTTACCTAGTGGGCACTTGGACTATGTAGGTCAACTAGCGGGCACTTGGATTATGTAGGTTCCCTATCGGGCCCTTGGACTATGTAGGTTAACTAGAGGGCATTTGGACTATGTAGGTTACCTAGCAGGCACTTGGACTATGTAGGTTTCCTATCGGGCACTTGGAAAATGTAGGTTAACTAGGGTGCACTAGGACTATGTAGGTTACCTAGCGGGCCCATAGACTATCTAGGTTACCTAGCGGGCATTTGGACTATGTAGGCTCCCTAGCGTTTATTTGGACTATATAGATTATTTAGCGGGCACTTAGACTTTGTAGGTTACCTAGCGGGCACTTTGACTATCTAGGTTACCTAGCAGGCACTTGAACTATCTACGTTACCTAGCGGGGACTTGGAGTATGTAGGTTACCTACCGGGCTGTTGGACAATCTAGGTTACCTAGCGGGCACATGGACTATCTAGGTTAACTAACGGGCACTTGGACTATGTAGGTTCCCTAGCGGGCACTTGGATTATGTAGGTTCCCTATCGGACACTAGGACAATGTAGGTTACCTAGCGGGCCTTTGGACTATCTAGGTTACCTAGGGGGAACCTGGACTATGTAGGTTAACTAGTGGGCACTTGGACTATCTACGTTACCTAGCAGGCACTTGGACTATGTACGTTCCCAAGCAGGCCCTTGGACTATCTACGTTACCTAGCGGGCACTTAGACTATGTATGTTACCTAGCGAGCACTTGGAGTATGTACGTTTCCTAGCGGGTACATGGACTAGATTGGTTCCCTAGCGGGCACTTGGTCTATCTAGGTTAACTAGCGGGCACTTGGACTATCTAGGTTAACTAGCGGACATTTGGACTATTAGGGCCCCTAGCGGGCATTTGGACTATATTGGTTACCTAGCGGGCCCTTGGACTATGTAGGTTAACGAAAGAGCACTTGGACTATGTAGGTAACCTAGTGGTCACTTGAAATGTCTAGGTTACCTCGCGGGCACTTGGACTATGTAGGTTAACTAGCGGGCACGTGGACTATCTAGGTTAACTTGCAGGTCACTGGACGATGTAGGTTAACTAGCGGGCCCTTGGACTATGTAGGTTAACTAGCGGGCCCTTGGACTATGTAGGTGACGTAGAGGGCACTTGGACGATCTAGGTTAACTAGCGGGTACTTGGACTATGTTGGTTGACTAGCGGGCCCTGGACTATGTAGATTAACTAGCGGCACTTGGACTATCTACATTAACTAGCGGGTCCTTGGACTATGTAGATTCCCTTGCGGGCACTTGGACTATAGATGTTCCAGAGCGGGCACTTGGACTATTTAGGTTCCCTAGCAGTCACTTGGACTATGTAGGTTCCAGAGCGGGCACTTGGACTATCTAGGTTCCCTAGCGGGCACATGAACTATCTACGTTATAGCGGGTTCTTGGAGTATGTAGGTTACCTAGCGGGCTGTTGGACTATCTAGTTTAACTAACGGACACTTGGACTATGTAGGTTCCCTAGCGGGCCCTTGGACTATGTAAATTCCCTAGCGGGCACTTGGACTATGTGGGTTTCATGGCGGGCATTTGGACTATCTAGGTTACCTAACGGGCACTTGGACTATGTAGGTTCCCTAGCGGGCACTTGGATTATGTAGGTTCCCTATCGGGCACTAGGACAATATAGGTTACCTAGCGGGCACTTGGACTATGTAGGTTCCCTATCGGGCACTTGGAGAATGTAGGTTAACTAGGGGGCACTAGGACTATGTAGGTTTCCTAGTGGGCCCTTGGACTACCTAGGTTACCTAGCGGGCATTTGGACTATGTAGGCTCCCTAGTGGTCATTTGGACTATATAGATTACCTAGCGGGCACTTAGACTTTGTAGGTTACCTAGCGGGCACTTGAACTATCTACGTTACCTAGCGGGTACTTGGAGTATGTAGGTTACCTACCGGGCTATTGGACTTTCTAGGTTACCTAGCGGGCACTGGGACTATCTAGGTTAACTAACGGGCACTTGGACTATGTAGGTTCCCTAGCGGGCCCTTGGACTATGTAAGTTCCCTAGCGGGCACTTGGACTATGTTGGTTCCCTAGCGGGCATTTGGACTATCTAGGTTACATAACGGGCACTTGGACAATGTAGGTTCCCTAGTGGGCACTTGGATTATGTAGGTTCCCTATCGGGCACTTGAACTATGTAGGTTACCTAGCGGGCACTTGGACTATGTAGGTTCCCTATCGGGCACTTGGACTATGTAGGTTAACTAGCGGGCATTTGGACTATGTAGGTTACCTAGCGGGCACTTGGACTATGTAGGTTCCCTATCGGGCATTTGGACTATGTAGGTTACCTAGTGGGCCCTTGGACTATCTAGGTTACCTAGGGGGAACCTGGACTATGTAGGTTAAGTAGTGGGCACTTGGACTATCTTGGTTACCTAGCAGGCACTTGGAGTATGTAGGTTAACTAGCGAGCGCTTGGACTATCTAGGTTACATAGCAGGCACTTGGACTATGTACGTTCCCTAGCGGGCACTTGGACTATCTATGTTACCTAGCGGGCACTTGGACTATGTACGTTTCCTAGAGGGTACTTGGACTAGATAGGTTCCCTAGCGGGTACTTGGTCTATCTAGTTTAAATAGCGGGCACTTGAACTATCTAGGTTAACTAGCGAGCACTTGGACTATCTAGGTTAACGAACGGGCACTTGGACTATGTAGGTAACCTAGCGGGCACTTGGACAGTCTAGGTTACCTAGCGGGCACTTGGACTATATAGGTTAACGAACGGGCACTTGGACTATGTAGGTTACCTAGCGGGCACTTGGACTATGTAGGATCCCTATCGGACATTTGGACTTCTTAGGTTACCTAGCGGGCACTTGGAATTTCTAGGTTAACTAGCGGGCACTTGGACTATCTAGGTCAACTAGCGGGCCCTTGTACAATGTAGGTTAACTAGCGAGCACTTGGACCACGTAGGTTAACTAGCGTGCACTTGGACTATCTAGGTTAACTAGCGGGCACTTGGATGCTCAATGTTAACTAGCGGTCACTTGGACTATCTAGGTTAGCTAACGGGCACTTGGACTAAGTACGTCCCCTAGTGGGCACTTGGACACTCTAGCTTAACTAACGGGCACTAGGACTATCTAGGTTAACTAGCGAACACTTGGACTATCTAGGTTACCTAGCTGGCACTAGGACTATGAAAGTTCCCTAGCGGGCACTAGGATTATCTAGGTTACCTAGCGGGCACTTGGACTATGTAGGTCAACTAGCGGGCACTTGGATTATGTAGGTTCCCTATCGGGCCCTTGGACTATGTAGGTTAACTAGGGGGCATTTGGACTATGTAGGTTACCTAGCAGGCACTTGGACTATGTAGGTTTCCTATCGGGCACTTGGAAAATGTAGGTTAACTAGGGGGCACTAGGACTATGTAGGTTACCTAGCGGGCCCATAGACTATCTAGGTTACCTAGCGGGCATTTGGACTATGTAGGCTCCCTAGCGTTTATTTGGACTATATAGATTATTTAGCGGGCACTTAAACTTTGTAGGTTACTTAGCGGGCACTTTGACTATCTAGGTTACCTAGCAGGCACTTGTACTATCTACGTTACCTAGCGGGTACTTGGAGTATGTAGGTTACCTACCGGGCTGTTGGACAATCTAGGTTACCTAGCGGGCACATGCACTATCTAGGTTAACTAACGGGCACTTGGACTATGTAGGTTCCCTTGCGGGCACTTGGATTATGTAGGTTCCCTATCGGGCACTAGGACAATGTAGGTTACCTAGCGGGCCCTTGGACTATCTAGGTTACCTAGGGGGAACCTGGACTATGTAGGTTAACTAGTGGGCACTTGGACTATCTACGTTAACTAGCAGGCACTTGGACAATGTACGTTCCCAAGCAGGCCCTTGGACTATCTACGTTACCTAGCGGGCACTTAGACTATGTACGTTACCTAGCGAGCACTTGGAGTATGTACGTTTCCTAGCGGGTACTTGGACTAGATTGGTTCCCTAGCGGGCACTTGGTCTATCTAGGTTAACTAGCGGGCACTTGGACTATCTAGGTTAACTAGCGGACATTTGGACTATTAGGGCCCCTAGCGGGCATTTGGACTATATTGGTTACCTAGCGGGCACTTGGACTATGTAGGTTAACGAAAGGGCACTTGGACTATGTAGGTAACCTAGTGGTCACTTGAAATGTCTAGGTTACCTCGCGGGCACTTGGACTATGTAGGTTAACTAGCGGGCACTTGAACTATCTAGGTTAACTAGCAGGCCCTTGGACGATGTAGGTTAACTAGCGGGCCCTTGGACTATGTAGGTTAACTAGCGGGCCCTTGGACTATGTAGATTAAGTAGCGGCACTTGGACTATCTACATTAACTAGCGGTCCCTTGGACTATGTAGATTCCCTAGCGGGCACCTCGACTGTATATGTTCCAGAGCGGACACTTGGACTATGTAGGTTCCCTAGCAGTCACTTGGACTATGTAGGTTCCAGAGCGGGCACTTGGACTATCTAGGTTCCCTAGCGGGCACTTGTACTATGTAGGTTAATTAGCGGACACCTGGACGATCTAGGTTAACTAGCGGGTACTTGGATTATGTAGGTTAACCAGCGGGCCCTTGAACTATGTAGATTAACTAGCGGCACTTGGACTATCTACATTAACTAGCGGGCACTTGGACTATGTAGGCTAACTAGGGGGGCCTTGGACTATGTAGGTTCCCTAGCGGGCACTTGGACTCTATATGTTCCCTACGGACACTTGAACTATGTAAGTTAACTACCGGGCACTTGGACTATGTAGGTTAACTAGAGGGCCCTTGGACTACCTAGGTTACCTAGTGGGCACTTGGAGTATGTAGGTTAACTACCGGGCACTTGCACTATCTAGGTTACTGAACGGGCATTTGGACTATGTAGGTAACCTAGCGGGCACTTGGAGAGTCTAGGTTACCTAGCGGGCACTTGGACTTCTAGGTTAAAGAACGGGCACTAGGACTATGTATGTTGCATAGCGGACAATTGGACTATCTAGGTTAGGTAACGGGCACGAGAAATATCTAGGTTACCTAGCTGGCACTTGAACTATCTACGTTATAGCGGGTTCTTGGCGTATGTAGGTTACCTTGCGGGCTGTTGGAGTATCTAAGTTACCAAGCGGGCACTGGGACTATCTAGGTTAACTAACGGGCACTTGGAATATGTAGGTTCCCTAGCGGGCCCTTGGAATATGTAGGTTCCCTAGCGAGCACTTGGACTATGTGGGTTCCCTAGCGGGCATTTGGACTATCAAGGTTAAATAACGGGCACATGGACTATGTAGGATCCCTAGCGGGCACTTGGATTATGTAGGTTCCCTATCAGGCACTTGGACTATGTAGGTTACCTAGCAGGCATTAGGACTATGTAAGTTACCTAGCGGGCACTTGGACTATATAGGTTACCTAGCAGGCACTTTGACTCTCTAGGTTAACTAACGGGCACTTGGACTATGCAGGTTGCCTAGCAGGTACTTGGATTATGTAGGTTCCCTATCGGGCACTTGGACTATGTCGGTTAACTAGCAGGTATTTTGGACTATGTAGGTTAACTAGCGGGTATTTGGACTATGTAAGTTACCTAGCGGGCACTTGGACTATATAGGTTCCCTATCGGGCATTTGGACAATATAGGTTAAGTAGTGGGCACTTGGACTATCTAGGTTACCTAGCAGGCACTTGGACTATGTAGGTTAACTAGCGGGCACTTGGACTATCTAGGTTACCTAGCGGGCACTTGGACTATGTACGTTCCCTAGCGGGCACTTGGACTATCTACGTTACCTAGCGAGCACTTGGACTATGTACGTTACCTAGCGGGCACTTGGACTAGTAGGTTCCCAGCGGGCACTTAGTCTATCTAGGTTAACTAGCGGGCACTTGGACTGTCTAGGTTAACTAGCGGGCATTTGGACTATTACGGCCCCTAGTGGGCATTTGGACTATATTGGTTACCTCGCGGGCACTTGGACTATGTAGGTTAACGAACGGGCACATGGACTATGTAGGTAACCTAGTGATCACTTGAACTGTCTTGGTTACCTAGCGGGCACTTAGACTATGTAGGTTAACTAGCGGGCACTTGGACTATCTAGGTTAACTAGTGGGCATTTGGACTATTTAGGTTACCTAGCGGGCACTTGGACTATGTAGGTTACCTAGCGGGCACTTTGACTATCTAGGTTAACTAACGGGCACTTGGACTATGTAGGTTGCCTAGCAGGCACTTGGATTATGTAGGTTCCCTATCGGGCACTTGGACTATGTAGGTTAACTAGCGGGCACTTTGACTGTCTAGGTTACCTAGTGGGCATTTGGATTATCTACGTCAAAGAACGGGCACTTGAATTATCTAGGTTAACGAACGGGCACTTGTACTATGTAGGTTACCTAGCATCCACTTGGACTATCTAGGTTAGCTTACAGGCACTTGGACTATCTAGGTTACCTAGTGGGCACTTGTACTATCTAGGTTACCTGGCTGGCACTTTGACTATATAGGTCAACTAGCGGGACTTTGGACTATGTAGGTTAGCCAACGGGCACTTAGATTATGTAGGTTAACTAGCGGGAACTTGGAATATGTAGGTTAATTAGCGGACACTTGCACTATGAAGGTTAACTAGCGGGCCCATGGACTATCTAGGTTACCTAGCGGGCACGTGGACTATGTAGGCTTACTAGGGGGCCCTTTGACGATCTAGGTTACCTAGCGGGTACTTGAACTATGTAGGTTACCTAGCGGGTACTTGACCTATCTAGGTTACCTAGCGGGCACTTGGATTATGTACATTCCCTAGTGGGCACCTGGACTATCCAGGTTAACTAGCGGACACTTGGACTATCTAGGTTAACTAGTGGGCCCTTGGACTATGTACGTTCCCTAGCGGGCACTTGGACTATCTATGTTACCTAGCGGGCACTTGGACTATGTACGTTCCCTAGCGGGTACTTGGACTAGATATGTTCCCTAGCGGGCACTTGGTCTATCTAGGTTAACTAGCGGGCAATTGGACTATCTAGGTTAACTAGTGAGCACTTGGACTATCTAGGTTAACTAGCGGGCATTTGGACTATTAGGGCCCCTAGCGGGCATTTGGACTATATTGGTTACCTAGCGGGCACTTGGACTATGTAGGTTAACTAGCGGGCACATGGACTATCTAGGTTAACTAGCAGGCCCTTGGACGATGTAGGTTAACTAGCGGTCCCTTGGACTATGTAGGTTACCTAGCGGGCACTTGGACGATCTAGGTTAACTAGCGGGTACTTGGACTTTGTAGGTTAACTATGGGGACCTTGCACTATGTGGATTAACTAGCGGCACTTGGACTATCTACATTAACTAGCGGGCCCTTGGACTATGTAGATTCCCTAGCGAGCACTTGGACAATGTATGTTCCAGCGCGGGCACTTGGAATATGTAGGTTCCCTGGCAGGCACTTGGACTATGTAGGTTCCAGAGTGGGCACTTGGACTAACTAGATTCCCGAGCGGGCACTTGTACTATGTAGATTAACTAGCGGACACTTGGACGATCTAGGTTAACTAGCGGGTACTTGGACTATGTAGGTTAACTAGCGGGCCCTTGAACTCTGTAGATTAACTAGCGGAACTTGGACTATCTACATTAACTAGCGGGCCCTTGGACTATGTAGATTCCCTAGTGGGCACTTGGACTATGTATGTTCCATAGAGGGCACTTGGGCTATGTATGTTCCCTATGGACACTTGAACTATGTAATTTAACTACCGGGCACTTGGACTATGTAGGTTAACTAGCGGGCCCTTGAACTATCTAGGTTTCCTAGCGGGCCCTTGGACTATGTAGATTAACTAGCGGCATTTGGACTATCTACGTTAACTAGCGGGCCCTTGGACTATGTAGATTCCCTAGCAGGCATTTGGACTATATAGATATACTAGCGGGCACTTAGACTTTGTAGGTTACCTAGCAGACACTTGGACTATCTTCGTTACCTAACGGGCACTTGGACTATGTAGGTTCCCTAGCGGGCACTTGGATTATGTATGTTCCCTATCGGGCACTTGGACTATGTAGGGTACCTAGCGGGCACATGGACTATGTAGGTTCCCTATCGGGCACTTGGAGAATGAAGGTTAACTAGGGGGCACTAGGACTATGTAGGTTTCCTAGCGGGCCCTTGGACTACCTAGGTTACCGAGCGGGCATTTGGACTATGTATGCTCCCTAGTGGTCATTTGGACTATATAGATTACCTAGCGGGCACTTAGACTTTGTAGGTTACCTAGCGGGCACTTAGACTATCTAGGTTACCTAGCTGGCACTTGAACTATCTTCGTTACCTAGCGGGTACTTGGAGTATGTAGGTTACCTACCGGGCTGTTGGACTATCTAGGTTACCTAGCGGGCACTGGGACTATCTAGGTTAACTAACGGGCACTTGGACTATGTAGGTTCCCTAGCGGGCCCATGGACTATTTAAGTTCCCTAGCGGGCACTTCAACTATGTGGATTCCCTAGCGGGCATTTGGACTATCTAGGTTACCTAACGGGCACTTGGAAAATTTAGGTCGCCTAGCGGGCACTTGGATTATGTAGGTTGCCTATCGGGCACTTGTACTATGTAGGTTAACTAGCGGGCATTTGGACTATGTAGGTTACCTAGCAGGCACTTGGACTATGTAGGTTCCCTATCGGGCATTTTGACTATGTAGGTTACCTAGCGGGCCCTTGGACTATCTAGGTTACCTAGGGGGAACCTGGACTATGTAGGTTAACTACTGGGCACTTGGACTACCTAGGTTACTTAGCAGGCACTTGGACTATCTAGGTTACCTAGCGGGCATTTGGACTATGTACGTTCCCTAGCGGGCACTTGGACTATCTATGTTACCTAGCGGGCACTTGGACTATGTACGTTTCCTAGCGGGTACTTGGAGTAGATAGGTTCCCTAGCGGGCACTTGGTCTATCTAGATTAACTAGCGGGCACTTGGACTATCTAGGTAAACTAGCGAGCACTTGGACTATCTAGGTTAACTAGCGGGCATTTGGACTATTAGGGCCCCTAACAAGCATTTGGACTATATTGGTTACCTAGCGGTCATTTGGACTATGTAGGTTAACGAACGGGCACTTGGACTATGTAGGTAACCTAGTGGTCACTTGAACTGTCTAGGTTACCTCGCGGGCACTTGGACTATGTAGGTTAACTAGCGGGCACTTGGACTATCTAGGTTAACTAGCGGGCCCTTGGACGATGTAGGTTAACTAGCGGGCCCTTGGACTGTGTAGGTCAACTAGCGGGCCCTTGGACTATGTAGGTTACCTAGCGGGCACTTGGACGATCTAGGTTAACTAGCGGGTACTTGGACTATGTAGGTTAACTAGCAGGCCCTTGGACTATGTTGATTAACTAGCGGCACTTGGACTATCTACGTTAACTAGCGGACCCTTGGACTATGTAGATTCCCTAGCGGGCACTTGGACTATGTAGGTTCCCTAGCAGGCACTTGGACTATGTAGGTTCTAGAGCGGGCACTTGGACTAACTAGATTTCCGAGCGGGCTCTTGTACTATGTAGATTAACTAGCGGACACTTGGACGATCTAGGTTAACTAGTGGGTACTTGGACTATGTAGGTTAACTAGCGGGCCCTTGTTCTATGTAGATTAACTAGCGGAACTTGGACTATCTACATTAACTAGCGGGCCCTTGGACTATGTAGATTCCCTAGCGGGCACTTGGACTATGTATGTTCCCTAGCGGGCACGTGGACTATGTATGTTCCCTATGAACACTTGAACTATGTAAGTTAACTACCAGGCACTTGGACTATGTAGGTTAACTAGCGGGCCTTGGACTATCTAGGTTAACTAGTGTGCACTTGGACTATCTAGGTTAACTAGCGGGCACTTGGATGATCAATGTTAACTAGCGGGCACTTGGACTATCTAGGTTAGCTAACGGGCACTTGGACTAAATACATCCCCTGGTGGGCACTTGGACGCTCTAGGTTAACTAACGGCCACTAGGACTATCTAGGTTAACTAGCGGGGACTAGGACTATCAAAGTTAACAAGTGAGCCCTTGGACTATGTAGGTTAACTAGCGGGCACTTGGACTATCTAGGTTAACTAGCGGGCCCTTGGACGATGTAGGTTAACTAGCGGGCCCTTGGACTGTGTAGGTCAACTAGCGGGCCCTTGGACTATGTAGGTTACCTAGCGGGCACTTGGACGATCTAGGTTAACTAGCGGGTACTTGGACTATGTAGGTTAACTAGCAGGCCCTTGGACTATGTTGATTAACTAGCGGCACTTGGACTATCTACGTTAACTAGCGGACCCTTGGACTATGTAGATTCCCTAGCGGGCACTTGGACTATGTAGGTTCCCTAGCAGGCACTTGGACTATGTAGGTTCTAGAGCGGGCACTTGGACTAACTAGATTCCCGAGCGGGCTCTTGTACTATGTAGATTAACTAGCGGACACTTGGACGATCTAGGTTAACTAGTGGGTACTTGGACTATGTAGGTTAACTAGCGGGCCCTTGTTCTATGTAGATTAACTAGCGGAACTTGGACTATCTACATTAACTAGCGGGCCCTTGGACTATGTAGATTCCCTAGCGGGCACTTGGACTATGTATGTTCCCTAGCGGGCACGTGGACTATGTATGTTCCCTATGAACACTTGAACTATGTAAGTTAACTACCGGGCACTTGGACTATGTAGGTTAACTAGCGGGCCTTGGACTATCTAGGTTAACTAGCGTGCACTTGGACTATCTAGGTTAACTAGCGGGCACTTGGATGATCAATGTTAACTAGCGGGCACTTGGACTATCTAGGTTAGCTAACGGGCACTTGGACTAAATACATCCCCTGGTGGGCACTTGGACGCTCTAGGTTAACTAACGGCCACTAGGACTATCTAGGTTAACTAGCGGGGACTAGGACTATCAAAGTTAACAAGTGAGCCCTTGGACTATGTAGGTTAACTAGCGGGCCTTTGGACTATCTAGGTTACCTAGCGGGCACTTGGACTATATAGGTTACCTAGCGGGTACTTGGACTATGTAGGTTACCTAGTGGGCACTTGGACTATCTAGGTTAACGAACGGGCACTTGGAATATGCAGGTAACCTAGCGGGCACTTGGACTGTCTAGGATACCTAGCGGGCACTTGGACTTCTAGGTTAACGAACGGGCACTTGGACTATGTAGGTTGCTTAGCGGGCACTTGGACTATCTAGGTTAGGTAACGGGCACTTTGAGTATCTAGGTTACCTAGCGGGCACTTGGACTATCTAGGTTACCTAACGGGCACTTTGACTATTAGGTTACATAGCGGGCACTTGGACTATGTAGGTTAACTAGTGAGCACTTGGACTATCTAGGTTAACTAGCGGACCTTGGACTACGTAGGTTAACTAGCGTGCACTTGGACTATCTAGGGTAACTAGCGGGCACTTGGATGCTCAATGTTAACTAGCGGTCACTTGGACTATCTAGGTTAGCTAACGGGCACTTGGACTAAGTACGTCCCCTAGTGGGCACTTGGACACTCTAGGTTAACTAACGGGCAGTAGGACAATCTAGGTTAACTAGCGGACACTTGGACTATCTAGGTTACCTAGCTGGCACTAGGACTATGAAGATTCCCTAGCGGGCACTAGGATTATCTAGGTTACCTAGCGGGCACTTGGACTATGTAGGTTAACTAGAGGGCATTTGGACTATGTAGGTTACCTAGCAGGCACTTGGACTATATAGGTTCCCTATCGGGCACTTGGAAAATGTAGGTTAACTAGGGGGCACTAGGACTATGTAGGTTACCTAGCGGGCCCATAGACTATCTAGGTTACCTAGCGGGCATTTGGACAGTATAGGCTCTCTAGCGTTTATTTGGACTATAAAGATTATTTAGCTTGCACTTAGACTTTGTAGGTTACCTAGCGGGCTCTTGGACTATCTAGGTTACCTAGCAGGCACGTGAACTATCTACGTTACCTAGCGGGTACTTGGAGTATGTAGGTTACCTACCGGGCTGTTGGACAATCTAGGTTACCTAGCGGGCACTTGGACTATCTAGGTTAACTAACGGGCACTTGGACTATGTAGGTTCCCTAGCGGGCTTTTGGATTATGTAGGTTCCGTATCGGGCACTTGGACTATGTAGGTTAACTAGCGGGCATTTGGAACATGTTGCTTACCTAGCGGGCACTTGGACTATGTAGGTTCCCTATCGGGCACTTGGAGAATGTAGGTTAACTAGGGGGCACTAGGACAATGTAGGTTACCTAGCGGGCCCTTGGACTATCTAGGTTACCTAGGGGGAACCTGGACTATGTAGGTTAACTAGTGGGCACTAGGACTATCTAGGTTACCTAGCAGGCACTTGGACTATGTACGTTCCCAAACAGGCCCTTGGACTATCTACGTTACCTAGCGGGCACTTAGACTATGTACGTTACCTAGCGGGCACTTGGAGTATGTACGTTTCCTACCGGGTACTTGGACTAGATAGGTTCCCTAGCGGGCACTTGGTCTATCTAGGTTAACTAGCGGGCACGTGGACTATCTAGGTTAACTAGCGGACATTTGGACTATTAGGGCCCCTAGCGGGTATTTGGATTATATTGGTTACCTAGCGGGCACTTGGACTATGTAGGTTAGGTAACGGGCACTTGGACTATCTAGCTTACCTAGCGGGAACTTGGACTATTTAGGTTACCTAGCGGGCCCTTGGACTATGTAGGTAACCTTGCGAGCACTTGGACGATCTAGGTTAACGAACGTGCACTTGGACTATGTAGGTTATCTAGCGGGCACTTGGACTATCTAGGTAAACTAGCGGGTTCTGGACTATGTAGCTTAACTAGCGGGCACTTGGACAATGCAGGTTCCCTAGTGGGCACTTTGACTATGTAGGTTCCCTAGCGGGCACTTGGACTATATATGTTCCCTATGGGCACTTGGACTATCTAAGTTCCCTAACAGGCACTTGGAATATGTAGGTTCCCTATCGGGCACTTGGACTATGTAGGTTCCTCAGCGGGCACTTGGACTATGTAGGTTCCCTGTTGGGCACTTGGACTATCTAGGTTAACTAGCGGGCACTTGGACGATCTAGGTTAACTAGCGGGCAGTTGTACAATGCAGGTTCCCTAGCGGGCACTTGGACTATATAGGTTCCCTACGGGCACTTGGACTATCTAGGTTCCCTAACGGGCACTTGGAATATGTAGGTTCCCTATCGGGCACTTGGACTATGTAGGTTCCTCAGCGGGCACTTGGACTATGTAGGTTAACTAGCGGGCACTTGGACAATCTAGGTTAACTAGCAGGCCTTGGGCTATGTAGGTTAACTAGCGGGCACGTGGACTATGCAGGTTAACTAGCAGGCACTTGAACTATCAGGTTAACCAGCGTTCACTTGGACTATGTAGGTAACCTAGCGGGACCTTGGACTGTCTAGGTTACCTAGTGGGCACTTGGACTATCTAGGATAACAAACGGGCACTTGGACTATATACGTCCCCTAGCGGGCACTTGGAATATCTAGGTTAACTAGAGGGCACTTGGACTATGTAGGTTAACTAGCGGGCACTTGGACTATCTAGGTTAAGTAGAGGACCTTGGACTATGTAGGTTAACTAGCGGGCACTTGGACTATCTAGATTAACTAGCGGGCACTTGGATGATGCAGGTTCCCTAGCGGGCACTTGGACTATCTAGGTTCCCTAACGGGCACGTGGACTATGTAGGTTCCCTATTGCGCACTTGGACTATGTAGGTTAACTTGCGGGCCCTTGGACTATGTAGGTTAACTAGCGAGCACTTAGACTATCTAGGTTACCTAGCAGGCACTTGGACTATGTACATCCCCTAGTGGGCACTTGGACTATCTAGGATAACTAACGGGCACTTGGACTATCTAGGTTAACGTACGGGCACTTGGACTATCTAGGTTACCTAGCGGGCACTTGGACTATGTAGGTTACCTAGCGGGCACTTGGACTATCTAGGTTACCTAACGGGCACTTGGACTATGCAGGATACCTAGTGGGCCCTTGGACTATATAGGTTAACGAACGGGCACTTGGACTATGTAGGTTACCTAGCAGGCACTTGGACTGTCTAGGGTTCCTAGCAGGCACTTGGACTATCTAGGTTAACATACGGGCACTTGGACTATCTAGGTTATACTAACGGGCACTTGGACTATGCAGGATACCTAGTGGGAACTTGGACTGTCTAGGTTACCTAGCGGGCACTTTGACTACGTAGGTTAACTAGCGGGCACTTGGACTATCTAGGTTACCTAACGGGCACTTGGACTATCTAGGTTACCTAGCGGGCACTTGGACTCTAAAGGTTACCTTGCGGGCCCTTGGACTACGTAGGTTACCTAGCGGGCACTTGGACTATCTATGCTATTAACAGGCACTTGGACTATGTAAGTAACCTAGCGGGCACTTGGACAGTCTAGGTTACCTAGCGGGCACATGGACTTCTAGGTTAACGAACGGGCACTTGGATTATGTAGGTTAGGTAGCGGGCACTTGGACTATCTATGCTATTAACGGGCACTTGGACTATGTAGGTAACCTAGCGGGCACTTGGACAGTCTAGGTTACCTAGCGGGCACTTTGACTATCTAGGTTAACGAACGGGCACTTGGGCTATCTAGGTTAGGTAACGGGCATTTGGACTATCTAGGTTACCTAGCGGTAACTTGGACAATGTAGGTTACCTAGGGGGAACTTGGACTATCTAGGTTACCTAACGGGCACTTGGACTATCTCGGTTACATAGCGGGTACTTGGAGTATGTAGGTAACCTAGCGGGCCTTTGGACTATGTAGGTTACCTTGCGGGCACTTGGACTATCTAGGTAAACTAGCGGATTCTGGACTATGTAGATTAACTAGCGGGCATTTGGACAATGCAGGTTCCCTTGCGGGCACTTTGACTATGTAGGTTCCCTAGCGGGCCCTTGGGCTATCTACGTTACCTACGGGCACTTGGACTATCTAAGTTCGCTAACAGGCACTTGTAATATGTAGGTTCCCTATCGGGCACTTGGATTATGTAAGTTCCCTAGCGGGCACTTGGACTATGTGGGTTTCCTGGCGGGCATTTGGGCTATCTAGGTTACCTACCGGGCACTTGGACTCTATCGGTTCCCTAGCGGGCACTTGGATTATGTAGGTTCCCTATCGGCCACTTGGACTATGTAGGTTAACTAGAGGGCATTTGGACTATGTAGGTTAACTAGAGGGCATTTGGACTATGTAGGTAACCTTGCGGGCACTTGGACTCTGTAGGTTCCCTATCGGGAACTTGGAGAATGTAGGTTAACTAGGGGGCACTAGGACTATGTAGGTTACCTAGCGGGCCCTTGGAATATCTAGGTTACCTAGCGGGCATTTGGACTATGTAGGCTCCCTAGCGGTCATTTGGACTATATAGATTACCTAGCGGGCACTTAGAATTTGTAGGTTACCTAGCGGGCACTTGGACTATCTAGGTTACCTAGCGGGCACTAGGACTATCTAGGTTAACTAAAAGTCACTTGGAGTATGTAGGTTCCCTAGCGGGCCCTTGGACTATGTGGGTTCCCTAGCGGGCATTTGGACTATCTAGGTTAACTAACGGGCACTTGGACTATGTAGGTTCCCTAGCGGGCACTTGGATTATGTAGGTTCCCTATCGGGCACTTGGAATATGTAGGTTAACTAGCGGGCATTTGGTCTATGTAGGTTACCTAGAGGGCACTTGGACTATCTAGATTACCTAGGGTGAACCTGGACTATGGAGGTTAACTAGTGGGCACTTGGACTATCTAGGTTACCTAGCAGTCACTTGGACTATGTAGGTTAACTAGCGGGCACTTGGACTATCTAGGTTACCTAGCGGGCACTTGGGCTATGTACGTTCCCTAGCAGGCACTTGGACTATCTATGTTACCTAGCGGGCACTTGGACTATGTACGTTACCTAGGGGGCACTTGGACTATGTACGTTTCCTAGCGGGTACTTGGACCATCTACGTTAACTAGCGGGCACTTGGACTATGTAGGTTCCCTATGGGGCACTTGGACTACATAGGTTCCCTAGGGGGCACTTGGTCTATCTAGGTTAACTAGCGGGCACTTGGAATATCTAGGTTAACTAGCTGGTTCTTTGACTATGTAGGTTAACTAGCAGGCACTTGGACAATCTAGGTTAACCAGCGGGCACTTGCACAATGCAGGTTCCCTAGCGGGCACTTTGACTATGTAGGTTCCTTAGCGGGCACTTGGACTATATAGGTTCCCAACGGGCACTTGGACTATCTAGGTTCCCTAACGGGCACTTGGAATATGTAGGTTTCCTATCGGGCACTTGGACTATGTAGGTTAACTAGCGGGCACTTGGATGATCAATGTTAACTAGCGGGCACTTGGACTATCTTGGTTAATTAGCGGGCACTTGTACAATGCAGGTTCCCTAGCGGGCACTTTGACTATGTAGGTTCCCTAGCGGGCACTTGGACTATATAGGTTCCCTATGGGCACTTGGACTATATAGGTTCCCTCTGGGCACTTGGACTATCTAGGTTCCCTAACGGGCACTTGGAATATGTAGGTTCCCTATCGGGCACTTGGACTATGTAGGTTCCTCAGCGGGCACTTGGACTATGTAGGTTAACTAGCGGGCACTTGGACAATCTAGGTTAACTAGCAGGCCTTGGGCTATGTAGGTTAACTAGCGGGCACTTGGACTATGCAGGTTAACTAGCAGGCACTTGAACTATCAGGTTAACCAGCGTTCACTTGGACTATGTAGGTAACCTAGCGGGAACTTGGACTGTCTAGGTTACCTAGTGGGCACTTGGACTATCTAGGATAACAAACGGGCACTTGGACTATATACGTCCCCTAGCGGGCACTTGGAATATCTAGGTTAACTAGAGGGCACTTGGACTATGTAGGTTAACTAGTGGGCACTTGGACTATCTAGGTTAAGTAGAGGACCTTGGACTATGTAGGTTAACTAGCGGGCACTTGGACTATCTAGATTAACTAGCGGGCACTTGGATGATGCAGGTTCCCTAGCGGGCACTTGGACTATCTAGGTTCCCTAACGGGCACGTGGACTATGTAGGTTCCCTATTGCGCACTTGGACTATGTAGGTTAACTTGCGGGCCCTTGGACTATGTAGGTTAACTAGCGAGCACTTAGACTATCTAGGTTACCTAGCAGGCACTTGGACTATGTACGTCCCCTAGTGGGCACTTGGACTATCTAGGATAACTAACGGGCACATGGACTATCTAGGTTAACGTACGGGCACTTGGACTATCTAGGTCACCTAGCGGGCACTTGGATTATGTAGGTTACCTAGCGGGCACTTGGACTATCTAGGTTACCTAACGGGCACTTGGACTATGCAGGATACCTAGTGGGCCCTTGGACTATATAGGTTAACGAACGGGCACTTGGACTATGTAGGTTACCTAGCAGGCACTTGGACTGTCTAGGGTTCCTAGCAGGCACTTGGACTATCTAGGTTAACATACGGGCACTTGGACTATCTCGGTTACATAGCGGGTACTTGGAGTATGTAGGTAACCTAGGGGGCCTTTGGACTATGTAGGTTACCTTGCGGGCACTTGGACTATCTAGGTAAACTAGCGGATTCTGGACTATGTAGATTAACTAGCGGGCATTTGGACAATGCAGGTTCCCTTGCGGGCACTTTGACTATGTAGGTTCCCTAGCGGGCCCTTGGGCTATCTACGTTACCTACGGGCACTTGGACTATCTAAGTTCGCTAACAGGCACTTGTAATATGTAGGTTCCCTATCGGGCACTTGGATTATGTAAGTTCCCTAGCGGGCACTTGGACTATGTGGGTTTCCTGGCGGGCATTTGGGCTATCTAGGTTACCTACCGGGCACTTGGACTCTATCGGTTCCCTAGCGGGCACTTGGATTATGTAGGTTCCCTATCGGCCACTTGGACTATGTAGGTTAACTAGAGGGCATTTGGACTATGTAGGTAACCTTGCGGGCACTTGGACTCTGTAGGTTCCCTATCGGGAACTTGGAGAATGTAGGTTAACTAGGGGGCACTAGGACTATGTAGGTTACCTAGCGGGCCCTTGGAATATCTAGGTTACCTAGCGGGCATTTGGACTATGTAGGCTCCCTAGCGGTCATTTGGACTATATAGATTACCTAGCGGGCACTTAGAATTTGTAGGTTACCTAGCGGGCACTTGGACTATCTAGGTTACCTAGCGGGCACTAGGACTATCTAGGTTAACTAAAAGTCACTTGGAGTATGTAGGTTCCCTAGCGGGCCCTTGGACTATGTGGGTTCCCTAGCGGGCATTTGGACTATCTAGGTTAACTAACGGGCACTTGGACTATGTAGGTTCCCTAGCGGGCACTTGGATTATGTAGGTTCCCTATCGGGCACTTGGAATATGTAGGTTAACTAGCGGGTATTTGGACTATGTAGGTTACCTAGAGGGCACTTGGACTATCTAGATTACCTAGGGGGAACCTGGACTATGGAGGTTAACTAGTGGGCACTTGGACTATCTAGGTTACCTAGCAGTCACTTGGACTATGTAGGTTAACTAGCGGGCACTTGGACTATCTAGGTTACCTAGCGGGCACTTGGGCTATGTACGTTCCCTAGCAGGCACTTGGACTATCTATGTTACCTAGCGGGCACTTGGACTATGTACGTTACCTGGGGGGCACTTGGACTATGTACGTTTCCTAGCGGGTACTTGGACCATCTACGTTAACTAGCGGGCACTTGGACTATGTAGGTTCCCTATGGGGCACTTGGACTACATAGGTTCCCTAGGGGGCACTTGGTCTATCTAGGTTAACTAGCGGGCACTTGGAATATCTAGGTTAACTAGCTGGTTCTTTGACTATGTAGGTTAACTAGCAGGCACTTGGACAATCTAGGTTAACCAGCGGGCACTTGCACAATGCAGGTTCCCTAGCGGGCACTTTGACTATGTAGGTTCCCTAGCGGGCACTTGGACTATATAGGTTCCCAACGGGCACTTGGACTATCTAGGTTCCCTAACGGGCACTTGGAATATGTAGGTTTCCTATCGGGCACTTGGACTATGTAGGTTAACTAGCGGGCACTTGGATGATCAATGTTAACTAGCGGGCACTTGGACTATCTTGGTTAATTAGCGGGCACTTGTACAATGCAGGTTCCCTAGCGGGCACTTTGACTATGTAGGTTCCCTAGCGGGCACTTGGACTATATAGGTTCCCTATGGGCACTTGGACTATATAGGTTCCCTCTGGGCACTTGGACTATCTAGGTTCCCTAACGGGCACTTGGAATATGTAGGTTTCCTATCGGGCACTTGGACTATGTAGGTTAACTAGCGGGCACTTGGATGATCAATGTTAACTAGCGGGCACTTGGACTATCTTGGTTAATTAGCGGGCACTTGTACAATGCAGGTTCCCTAGCGGGCACTTTGACTATGTAGGTTCCCTAGCGGGCACTTGGACTATATAGGTTCCCTATGGGCACTTGGACTATATAGGTTCCCTCTGGGCACTTGGACTATCTAGGTTCCCTAACGGGCACTTGGAATATGTAGGTTCCCTATCGGGCACTTGGACTATGTAGGTTCCTCAGCGGGCACTTGGACTATGTAGGTTAACGAGCGGGCACTTGGACAATCTAGGTTAACTAGCAGGCCTTGGGCTATGTAGGTTAACTAGCGGGCACTTGGACTATGCAGGTTAACTAGCAGGCACTTGAACTATCAGGTTAACCAGCGTTCACTTGGACTATGTAGGTAACCTAGCGGGAACTTGGACTGTCTAGGTTACCTAGTGGGCACTTGGACTATCTAGGATAACAAACGGGCACTTGGACTATATACGTCCCCTAGCGGGCACTTGGAATATCTAGGTTAACTAGAGGGCACTTGGACTATGTAGGTTAACTAGTGGGCACTTGGACTATCTAGGTTAAGTAGAGGACCTTGGACTATGTAGGTTAACTAGCGGGCACTTGGACTATCTAGATTAACTAGCGGGCACTTGCACAATGCAGGTTCCCTAGCGGGCACTTTGACTATGTAGGTTCCCTAGCGGGCACTTGGACTATATAGGTTCCCAACGGGCACTTGGACTATCTAGGTTCCCTAACGGGCACTTGGAATATGTAGGTTTCCTATCGGGCACTTGGACTATGTAGGTTAACTAGCGGGCACTTGGATGATCAATGTTAACTAGCGGGCACTTGGACTATCTTGGTTAATTAGCGGGCACTTGTACAATGCAGGTTCCCTAGCGGGCACTTTGACTATGTAGGTTCCCTAGCGGGCACTTGGACTATATAGGTTCCCTATGGGCACTTGGACTATATAGGTTCCCTCTGGGCACTTGGACTATCTAGGTTCCCTAACGGGCACTTGGAATATGTAGGTTCCCTATCGGGCACTTGGACTATGTAGGTTCCTCAGCGGGCACTTGGACTATGTAGGTTAACTAGCGGGCACTTGGACAATCTAGGTTAACTAGCAGGCCTTGGGCTATGTAGGTTAACTAGCGGGCACTTGGACTATGCAGGTTAACTAGCAGGCACTTGAACTATCAGGTTAACCAGCGTTCACTTGGACTATGTAGGTAACCTAGCGGGAACTTGGACTGTCTAGGTTACCTAGTGGGCACTTGGACTATCTAGGATAACAAACGGGCACTTGGACTATATACGTCCCCTAGCGGGCACTTGGAATATCTAGGTTAACTAGAGGGCACTTGGACTATGTAGGTTAACTAGTGGGCACTTGGACTATCTAGGTTAAGTAGAGGACCTTGGACTATGTAGGTTAACTAGCGGGCACTTGGACTATCTAGATTAACTAGCGGGCACTTGGATGATGCAGGTTCCCTAGCGGGCACTTGGACTATCTAGGTTCCCTAACGGGCACGTGGACTATGTAGGTTCCCTATTGCGCACTTGGACTATGTAGGTTAACTTGCGGGCCCTTGGACTATGTAGGTTAACTAGCGAGCACTTAGACTATCTAGGTTACCTAGCAGGCACTTGGACTATGTACGTCCCCTAGTGGGCACTTGGACTATCTAGGATAACTAACGGGCACATGGACTATCTAGGTTAACGTACGGGCACTTGGACTATCTAGGTCACCTAGCGGGCACTTGGATTATGTAGGTTACCTAGCGGGCACTTGGACTATCTAGGTTACCTAACGGGCACTTGGACTATGCAGGATACCTAGTGGGCCCTTGGACTATATAGGTTAACGAACGGGCACTTGGACTATGTAGGTTACCTAGCAGGCACTTGGACTGTCTAGGGTTCCTAGCAGGCACTTGGACTATCTAGGTTAACATACGGGCACTTGGACTATCTCGGTTACATAGCGGGTACTTGGAGTATGTAGGTAACCTAGGGGGCCTTTGGACTATGTAGGTTACCTTGCGGGCACTTGGACTATCTAGGTAAACTAGCGGATTCTGGACTATGTAGATTAACTAGCGGGCATTTGGACAATGCAGGTTCCCTTGCGGGCACTTTGACTATGTAGGTTCCCTAGCGGGCCCTTGGGCTATCTACGTTACCTACGGGCACTTGGACTATCTAAGTTCGCTAACAGGCACTTGTAATATGTAGGTTCCCTATCGGGCACTTGGATTATGTAAGTTCCCTAGCGGGCACTTGGACTATGTGGGTTTCCTGGCGGGCATTTGGGCTATCTAGGTTACCTACCGGGCACTTGGACTCTATCGGTTCCCTAGCGGGCACTTGGATTATGTAGGTTCCCTATCGGCCACTTGGACTATGTAGGTTAACTAGAGGGCATTTGGACTATGTAGGTAACCTTGCGGGCACTTGGACTCTGTAGGTTCCCTATCGGGAACTTGGAGAATGTAGGTTAACTAGGGGGCACTAGGACTATGTAGGTTACCTAGCGGGCCCTTGGAATATCTAGGTTACCTAGCGGGCATTTGGACTATGTAGGCTCCCTAGCGGTCATTTGGACTATATAGATTACCTAGCGGGCACTTAGAATTTGTAGGTTACCTAGCGGGCACTTGGACTATCTAGGTTACCTAGCGGGCACTAGGACTATCTAGGTTAACTAAAAGTCACTTGGAGTATGTAGGTTCCCTAGCGGGCCCTTGGACTATGTGGGTTCCCTAGCGGGCATTTGGACTATCTAGGTTAACTAACGGGCACTTGGACTATGTAGGTTCCCTAGCGGGCACTTGGATTATGTAGGTTCCCTATCGGGCACTTGGAATATGTAGGTTAACTAGCGGGTATTTGGACTATGTAGGTTACCTAGAGGGCACTTGGACTATCTAGATTACCTAGGGGGAACCTGGACTATGGAGGTTAACTAGTGGGCACTTGGACTATCTAGGTTACCTAGCAGTCACTTGGACTATGTAGGTTAACTAGCGGGCACTTGGACTATCTAGGTTACCTAGCGGGCACTTGGGCTATGTACGTTCCCTAGCAGGCACTTGGACTATCTATGTTACCTAGCGGGCACTTGGACTATGTACGTTACCTGGGGGGCACTTGGACTATGTACGTTTCCTAGCGGGTACTTGGACCATCTACGTTAACTAGCGGGCACTTGGACTATGTAGGTTCCCTATGGGGCACTTGGACTACATAGGTTCCCTAGGGGGCACTTGGTCTATCTAGGTTAACTAGCGGGCACTTGGAATATCTAGGTTAACTAGCTGGTTCTTTGACTATGTAGGTTAACTAGCAGGCACTTGGACAATCTAGGTTAACCAGCGGGCACTTGCACAATGCAGGTTCCCTAGCGGGCACTTTGACTATGTAGGTTCCCTAGCGGGCACTTGGACTATATAGGTTCCCAACGGGCACTTGGACTATCTAGGTTCCCTAACGGGCACTTGGAATATGTAGGTTTCCTATCGGGCACTTGGACTATGTAGGTTAACTAGCGGGCACTTGGATGATCAATGTTAACTAGCGGGCACTTGGACTATCTTGGTTAATTAGCGGGCACTTGTACAATGCAGGTTCCCTAGCGGGCACTTTGACTATGTAGGTTCCCTAGCGGGAACTTGGAATACATAGGTTCCCTATGGGCACTTGGACTATATAGGTTCCCTCTGGGCACTTGGACTATCTAGGTTCCCTAACGGGCACTTGGAATATGTAGGTTTCCTATCGGGCACTTGGACTATGTAGGTTAACTAGCGGGCACTTGGATGATCAATGTTAACTAGCGGGCACTTGGACTATCTTGGTTAATTAGCGGGCACTTGTACAATGCAGGTTCCCTAGCGGGCACTTTGACTATGTAGGTTCCCTAGCGGGCACTTGGACTATATAGGTTCCCTATGGGCACTTGGACTATATAGGTTCCCTCTGGGCACTTGGACTATCTAGGTTCCCTAACGGGCACTTGGAATATGTAGGTTCCCTATCGGGCACTTGGACTATGTAGGTTCCTCAGCGGGCACTTGGACTATGTAGGTTAACGAGCGGGCACTTGGACAATCTAGGTTAACTAACAGGCCTTGGGCTATGTAGGTTAACTAGCGGGCACTTGGACTATGCAGGTTAACTAGCAGGCACTTGAACTATCAGGTTAACCAGCGTTCACTTGGACTATGTAGGTAACCTAGCGGGAACTTGGACTGTCTAGGTTACCTAGTGGGCACTTGGACTATCTAGGATAACAAACGGGCACTTGGACTATATACGTCCCCTAGCGGGCACTTGGAATATCTAGGTTAACTAGAGGGCACTTGGACTATGTAGGTTAACTAGTGGGCACTTGGACTATCTAGGTTAAGTAGAGGACCTTGGACTATGTAGGTTAACTAGCGGGCACTTGGACTATCTAGATTAACTAGCGGGCACTTGGATGATGCAGGTTCCCTAGCGGGCACTTGGACTATCTAGGTTCCCTAACGGGCACGTGGACTATGTAGGTTCCCTATTGCGCACTTGGACTATGTAGGTTAACTTGCGGGCCCTTGGACTATGTAGGTTAACTAGCGAGCACTTAGACTATCTAGGTTACCTAGCAGGCACTTGGACTATGTACGTCCCCTAGTGGGCACTTGGACTATCTAGGATAACTAACGGGCACTTGGACTATCTAGGTTAACGTACGGGCACTTGGACTATCTAGGTTACCTAGCGGGCACTTGGACTATGTAGGTTACCTAGCGGGCACTTGGACTATGTAGGTTACCTAACGGGCACTTGGACTATGCAGGATACCTAGTGGGCCCTTGGACTATATAGGTTAACGAACGGGCACTTGGACTATGTAGGTTACCTAGCAGGCACTTGGACTGTCTAGGGTTCCTAGCAGGCACTTGGACTATCTAGGTAAACATACGGGCACTTGGACTATCTAGGATACCTAGCGGGCACTTGGACTATCTAGGTTACCTAACGGGCACTTGGACTATGCAGGATACCTAGTGGGAACTTGGACTGTCTAGGTTACCTAGCGGGCACTTTGACTACGTAGGTTAACTAGCGGGCACTTGGACTATCTAGGTTACCTAACGGGCACTTGGACTATCTAGGTTACCTAGCGGGCACTTGGACTCTAAAGGTTACCTTGCGGGCCCTTGGACTACGTAGGTTACCTAGCGGGCACTTGGACTATCTATGCTATTAACAGGCACTTGGACTATGTAAGTAACCTAGCGGGCACTTGGACAGTCTAGGTTACCTAGCGGGCACATGGACTTCTAGGTTAACGAACGGGCACTTGGACTATGTAGGTTAGGTAGCGGGCACTTGGACTATCTATGCTATTAACGGGCACTTGGACTATGTAGGTAACCTAGCGGGCACTTGGACAGTCTAGGTTACCTAGCGGGCACTTTGACTATCTAGGTTAACGAACGGGCACTTGGGCTATCTAGGTTAGGTAACGGGCATTTGGACTATCTAGGTTACCTAGCGGTAACTTGGACAATGTAGGTTACCTAGGGGGAACTTGGACTATCTAGGTTACCTAACGGGCACTTGGACTATCTCGGTTACATAGCGGGTACTTGGAGTATGTAGGTAACCTAGCGGGCCTTTGGACTATGTAGGTTACCTTGCGGGCACTTGGACTATCTAGGTAAACTAGCGGATTCTGGACTATGTAGATTAACTAGCGGGCATTTGGACAATGCAGGTTCACTTGCGGGCACTTTGACTATGTAGGTTCCCTAGCGGGCCCTTGGGCTATCTACGTTACCTACGGGCACTTGGACTATCTAAGTTCGCTAACAGGCACTTGTAATATGTAGGTTCCCTATCGGGCACTTGGATTATGTAAGTTCCCTAGCGGGCACTTGGACTATGTGTGTTTCCTGGCGGGCATTTGGGCTATCTAGGTTACCTACCGGGCACTTGGACTCTATCGGTTCCCTAGCGGGCACTTGGATTATGTAGGTTCCCTATCGGCCACTTGGACTATGTAGGTTAACTAGAGGGCATTTGGACTATGTAGGTAACCTTGCGGGCACTTGGACTCTGTAGGTTCCCTATCGGGAACTTGGAGAATGTAGGTTAACTAGGGGGCACTAGGACTATGTAGGTTACCTAGCGGGCCCTTGGAATATCTAGGTTACCTAGCGGGCATTTGGACTATGTAGGCTCCCTAGCGGTCATTTGGACTATATAGATTACCTAGCGGGCACTTAGAATTTGTAGGTTACCTAGCGGGCACTTGGACTATCTAGGTTACCTAGCGGGCACTAGGACTATCTAGGTTAACTAAAAGTCACTTGGAGTATGTAGGTTCCCTAGCGGGCCCTTGGACTATGTGGGTTCCCTAGCGGGCATTTGGACTATCTAGGTTAACTAACGGGCACTTGGACTATGTAGGTTCCCTAGCGGGCACTTGGATTATGTAGGTTCCCTATCGGGCACTTGGAATATGTAGGTTAACTAGCGGGCATTTGGACTATGTAGGTTACCTAGAGGGCACTTGGACTCTCTAGATTACCTAGGGGGAACCTGGACTATGGAGGTTAACTAGTGGGCACTTGGACTATCTAGGTTACCTAGCAGTCACTTGGACTATGTAGGTTAACTAGCGGGCACTTGGACTATCTAGGTTACCTAGCGGGCACTTGGGCTATGTACGTTCCCTAGCAGGCACTTGGACTATCTATGTTACCTAGCGGGCACTTGGACTATGTACGTTACCTAGGGGGCACTTGGACTATGTACGTTTCCTAGCGGGTACTTGGACCATCTACGTTAACTAGCGGGCACTTGGACTATGTAGGTTCCCTATGGGGCACTTGGACTACATAGGTTCCCTAGGGGGCACTTGGTCTATCTAGGTTAACTAGCGGGCACTTGGAATATCTAGGTTAACTAGCTGGTTCTTTGACTATGTAGGTTAACTAGCAGGCACTTGGACAATCTAGGTTAACCAGCGGGCACTTGCACAATGCAGGTTCCCTAGCGGGCACTTTGACTATGTAGGTTCCCTAGCGGGCACTTGGACTATATAGGTTCCCAACGGGCACTTGGACTATCTAGGTTCCCTAACGGGCACTTGGAATATGTAGGTTTCCTATCGGGCACTTGGACTATGTAGGTTAACTAGCGGGCACTTGGATGATCAATGTTAACTAGCGGGCACTTGGACTATCTTGGTTAATTAGCGGGCACTTGTACAATGCAGGTTCACTAGCGGGCACTTTGACTATGTAGGTTCCCTAGCGAGCACTTGGACTATATAGGTTCCCTATGGGCACTTGGACTATATAGGTTCCCTCTGGGCACTTGGACTATCTAGGTTCCCTAACGGGCACTTGGAATATGTAGGTTCCCTCTCGGGCACTTGGACTCTGTAGGTTCCCTAGCGGGCACTTGGACTATGTAGGTTACCTAGCGGGCACTTGGAGTATCTACGTTAGCTAACAGGAACTTGGACTATCTAGGTTACCTAGCGGGCACTTTGACTATGTAGGTTACCTAGCGGGCACTTGGACTATCTAGGTTATCTAACGGGCACTTTGACTACCTAGGTTACCTAGCGGGCACTTGGACTATCTTAGTTAGCTAAAATGAACTTGGACTATCTAGGTTACCTAGCGGGCACTAGGACTATGTAGGTTACCTAACGGGCACTTGGACTATGTAGGTTAACTAGCGGACACTTGGACGATCTAGGTTAACTAGCCGGCACTTGGAATATCTAGGTTAACTAGCGGGCACTTGGACTATCTAGCTTAATTAGCGGGTTCTTGGACTATGTAGGTTAACTAGCGGGCCCTTGGACTATGTAGGTTAACAAACGGGCACTTGGACGATCTAGGTTAACTAGCGGGCAATTGGACTATCTAGTTTAACTAGCGGGCACTTGGACTATCTAGGTTAACTAGCGGGCACTTGGACGATGCAGGTTCCCTAACGGGCACTTTGCCTATGTAGGTTCCCTAGCGGGAACTTGGACTATATAGGTTCCCTATGGGCACTTGGACTCTCTAGTTTCCCTAAAGGGCACTTGGATTATGTAGGTTCCCTAGCGGGCACTTGGACTATGCAGATTCCTTATCGGGCACTTGGACTATGTAGGTTATCTAGCAGGCCCTTGGACTCTCTAGATTACCTGGCGAGCACTTTGACGATGCAGGTTCAATAGTGAGCACTTGGGCTGTCTAGGTTCCCTATCGGGCACTTGGACTGTGTAGGTTCCATAGGGGGCACTTGGAGTATATAGGTTCCCTATTGGGCACTTGGACTATGTAAGTTTGTATCGAGCATTGGGACTATATAGGTTAACTACCGGGCACTTGAACTATGTAGGTTACCTAGCGGGCACTTGCTCTATGTACATACCCTAGCTGGCACTTGGACTATGTAGGTTACCTAGCGGGCCCTTGGACTATCTAGGTTAGCTAGCGGGCACATGAACTATGTAGGTTAACTAGTGGGCCCTTGGACTATCTAGGTTAGCTAACGGACACTTGGACAATATAGGTTAATTAGCCCGTACTTGGACTATGTAGGTCAACTAACGGGCCCTTGGACTATCTAGGTTAGCTAAGGGGCACTTGGATTATGTAGGTTAACTAGCGGGCACTTGGAAAATGTAGGTTAACTAGCGGACACTTGGACGATCTAGGTTAACTAGCGGGCCCTTTCACTATGTAGGTTAACTAGCGGTCCCTTGGACTATGTAGGTTAACTAGCGGGCACTTGGACGATCTAGGTTAACTAGCGGGCACTTGGACTATGTAGGTTAGCTAGCGGGCACTTGAACTATGTAGGTTAACTAGTGGGCCCTTAGACTATCTAGGTTAGCTAGCGGGCACTTGGACTATGTTGGCTAAAGAGCGGGTATTTCGACTATGTAGGTGCCCTAGCGGGCATTTGGACTATATAGAATACCTAGGGGGCACTTGGACATTGTAGGTTACATAGCGGGCACTTGGACTATCTAGGTTACCTAGCGTGCACTTGAACTATCTACGTTACCTAGCGGGTACTTGGACTATCTAGGTTAACTAGCGGGTACTTGGACTATCTAGGTTAACTAACGGGCACTTGGACTATGTAAGTTCCCTAGCGGGCACTTGGATTATGTAGGTTCCCTATCAGGCACTTGGACTATGTAGGTTACTAGCGGGCATTTGGACTATGTAGGTTACCTAACGGGCACTTGGACTATGTAGGTTATGTAACGGGCACTTGGACTATCTAGGTTACCAAGCGGGAACTTGGACTATGTAGGTTACTTAGCGGGCACTTTGACTATCTTGGTTATTTACTGGGCACTTGGACTATGTAGGTTAGCTAGCGGACACTTGGACGAACTAGGTTAAGGCGCGGGTCCTTGTACTATGTAGGTTACCTAGCGGGCACATGGACTATCTAGGTTAGCTAACAGGAACTTGGACTATCTAGGTTACCTAGCGGGCACTTTGACTATTTAAGTCACCTAGCGGGCACTTGGACTATCTAGGTTACCTAACGGGCACTTGGACTATGCAGGTAACCTAGCGGGCACTTGGACTGTCTGGGTTACCTAGCGGCGACATGGATTTCTAGGTTAACGAACGGGCACTTGTACTATGTAGGTTGCCTAGCGGGCACTTGGACGATCTATGTTAGGTAACAGGCACTAGGACTATCTAGGTTACCTAGCGGGAACTAGGACTATGTAGGTAACCTAGCGGGCACTTAGACTATCTAGGTTTCTTAACGGGCACTAGGACGATCTAGGTTAACTAGCGGGCACTTGGACTATTTAGGTTAACTAGAGGGCACTTGGACTATCTAAGTTAACTAGCGTGCACTTGGGCGATGCAGGTTCTCTAGCGGGCACTTGGACTATCTAGGTTCCCTAACGGGCACTTGGACTATGTAGGTTCCCTAGCGGGGACTTGGACTATGTAAGTCCCTTAGCGGGCACTTGGACTATGTTTGTTTCCTATCTGGCACTTGGACTATGGTGGTTAACTAGCGGGCCCTTGGACTATGTAGGTTAACTAGCGGGCACTTAGACTATCTAGGTTACCTAGCGGGCACTTGGACTATGTACATACCCTAGCGGGCACATGGACTATCTAAGTTACCTAGCGGGCACATGGACTATGTACGTCCCCTAGTGGGCACTTGGACTATCTAAGTTACTTAGCGGGCACTTTGACTATGTAGGTTAACTAGAGGGCACTGGGAATATGTAGGTTAACTAGCGGACACTTGGACGATCTAGGTTAACTAGCGGGCCCTTGCACTATGTAGGTTAACTAGCGGGTCCTTGGATTATGTAGGTTTACTAGCAGGCACTTGGACTATCTAGGTTAACTAGCGGGCACTTGGACTATGTAGTTTCCCTAGCGGGCATTTGGACTATTTAGGTTACCTTGCGGGAAATTGGACTATGTAGGTTGCCTAGCGGGCACTTGGATTATGTAGGTTCCCTATCGGGCACTTGGACTATGTAGGTTAACTAGCGGGCACTTGGATTGTCAAGGTTACCTAGTGGGCACTTTGAAGATCTAGGTTAGCAAACGGGCACTTGGTATATGTAGGTTACCTAGCAGGCACTTGGACTGTCTAGGTTACTTAGCGGGCACTTGGACTATCTAGGTTAATGAACGGGCACTTGGACTATGTGGTTACCTAGCGGGCACTTGGACTATCTCTGTTAGCTAACGGACACTTGGACTATCTAAGTTACCTAGCGGGCACTTGGACTACGTAGGTTCCCTAGCGGGCACATGGTCTCTGTATGTTCCCTAGCGGGCACTTGGACTATGTATGTTCCCTACGGACACTTGAACTATGTAAGTTAACTACCGGGCACTTGGACTATGTAGGTTAACAAGCGGGCCCTAGGACTATCTAGGTTACCTAGCGGGCACTTGGACTATGTAGGTTAACTACCGGGCACTTGCACTATCTAGGTTCCCGAACGGGCATTTGGACTATGTAGGTAACCTAGCGGGCACTTGGAGAGCCTAGGTTACCTAGCGGGCACTTGGACTTATAGGTTAACGAACGGGCACTTGTTCTATGTATGTTGCGTAGTGGGCAATTGGACTATCAAGGTTAGGTAACGGGCACTTGGACTATCTAGGTTACCTAGCGGGAACTAGGACTATGTAGGTTACCTAGCGGGCACTTGGACTATCTAGGTTACCTAACGGGCACTTGGACTATCTAGGTTACCTAGCGGGAACTTGGACTATGTAGGTTACCTAGCGGGCACTTGGACTATCTAGGTTACCTAACGGGCACTTGGACTATCTAGGTTTCTTAGCGGGCATTTGGACTATGTAGGTTAACTAGCGGGACCTTGGACTATCTAGGTTACCTAGCGGGCACTTGAACTTTGTAGGTTACGTAGCGGGCACGTGGACTATCTAGGTTAATGAAAGGGCACTTGGACTATGTAGGTTACCTAGCGGGCACTTGGATTTTCTAGGTTAGCTAACAGGAACTTGGAATATCTAGGTTACCTAGCGGGCACTTGGACTATGAAGGTTACCTTGCGGGCACTTGTACTATCTATGTTACCTAACTGGAACTTGGACAATGTAGGTTAACTAGCGGACACTTGGAAGATCTAGGTAAACTAGCGGGCACTTGGAATATCTAGGTTAACTAGCAGACCGTGGACTATGTAGGTTAACTAGCGGGCACTTGGACTATCTAGGTTAACTAGCAGGCACTTGCACAATACAGGTTCCCTAGCGGGCACTTTGACTATGTAGGTTCCCTAGCGGGCACTTGGACTATATAGGTTCCCTACGGGCACTTGGACTATGTAGGTTCCCTATCAGGCACTTGGACTATGTAGGTTCCCTATCGGGCACTTGGACTATGTAGGTTCCGCAGCGGGCACTTGGACTATGTAGGTTCCCTATCAGGCACTTGGACTATGTAGGTTAACTAGTGGGCACGTGGATGATCAATGTTAACTATTGGGCACTTTGACTATCTAGGTTAACTAGCGAGCAATTTGACTATCTAGGTTAATTAGCGTGCACTTGTACAATGCAGGTTCCCTAGCGGGCACTTTGACTATGTAGGTTCCCTAGCGGGCACTTGGACTATATAGGTTCCCTATGGGCACTTGGACTATATAGGTTCCCTAACGGGCACTTGGACTATGTAGGTTCCTCAGCGGGCACTTGGACTATGTAGGTTATCTAGCGGGACCTTGGACTATCTAGGTTACCTAGCGGGCACTTGAACTATGTACATAACCTAGCGGGCACTTGGACTATCTAGGTACCCTGACGGGCACTTGGAATATGTAGGTTCCCTATCGGGCACTTGGACTATGTAGGTTCCTCAGTGGGCACTAGGACTATCTAGGTTAACTAGCGGGCACTTGGTGTATCTAGGTTACCTAGCGGGCACTTGTACTATGTAGGTTAAGTATCGGACCTTGGACTATGTAGGTTAACAAGCGGGCCCTTGGATTATGTAGGTTAACTAGCGGGCACTTGGACTTTTTAGGTTTACTAGCAGGCACTTTGACTATCTAGATTAACTACCGGGCATTTGGATGATGCAGGTTCCCTAGCGGGCACTTGGACTATGTAGGTAACCTAGCGGGCACTGGACAGTCTAGGGTACCTAGCGGGCACTTGGACTGTCTAGGTTAGCTAACAGGAAATTGGAATATCTAGGTTACCTTGCGGGCCCTTGGACTATGTAGGTTAACTAGGGGGCACTTGGACTATCTAGGTTAACTTGCGGGTTCTTGGACTATGTAGCTTAACTAGCGGGCCCTTGGACTATGTAGGTTAACTAGCGGGCACTTGTACTATCTAGGTTAAGTATCGGACCTTGGACTATGTAGGTTACAAGCGGGCCCTTGGATTATGTAGGTTAACTAGCGGGCACTTGGACTATTTAGGTTTACTAGCAGGCACTTTGACTATCTAGATTAACTATCGGGCAATTGGATGATGCAGGTTCCCTAGCGGGCACTTGGACTATCTAGGTTCCCTAACGGGCACTTGGACTATGTAGGTTCCTTAGCGGGCACTTGGACTATGTAGGTTAACTAGCGTGCCCTTGGACTATGTAGGTTAACTAGCCGGCGCTTAGACTATCTAGGTTACCTAGCGGGCAGTTGGATTATGTATGTTCTCTAGCGGGCACTTGGACTATCTAGGTTAACTAGAGGGCCCTTGGTCTATCTAGGTTAACTAGCGGGCACTTGGACTATCTAGGTTAAGTAGCGGACCTTGGACTTTGTAGTTTAACAAGCGGGCCCTCGGACTATGTAGGTTAACTAACGGGCACTTGGACGATGTAGGTTAACTAGCGGGCACTTGGACTATCTAGGTTAACTAAGGGCACTTGGACTATCTAGATTAACTACCGGGCACTTGGATGATGCAGGTTCCCTAGCGCGCACTTGGACTATCTAGGTTCCCTAACGGGCACTTTGACTATGTAGGTTCCCGAGCGGGCTCTGGGACTATATATGTTCCCTACGGGCACTTGAACTATCTAGGTTCCCTAACAGGCACTTGGAATATGAAGGTTCCCTATGGGGCACTTGGAATATGTAGGTTCCTCAGCGGGCACTTGGACTATGTAGGTTCCCTATCGGGCACTTGGACTATGTAGGTTAACTAGCGGGCACTTGGACGATCAAGGTTAACTAGCGGGCACTGGTACAATGCAGGTTCCTTAGCGGGCACTTTGACTATGTAGGTTCCCTAGCGGGCACTTGGACTATATAGGTTCCCTACGGGCACTTGGACTATCTAGGTTCCCTAACGGGCACTTGGAATATGTATGTTCCCTTTCGGGCACTTGGACTATGTAGGTTACTCAGCGGGCACTTGGACTATGTAGGTTAACTTGCGGGCCCTTGGACTATGTAGGTTAACTAGCAGGCACTTAGACTATCTAGGTTACCTAGCTGGCACTTGGACTATGTACATACCCTAGCGGGTACTTGGACTATCTAGGTTACCTAGCGGGCACTTGGACTATGTACGTCCCCTAGTGGGAACTGGTACTATCTAGGATAACTAACGGGTACTAGGACTATCTAGGTTAAGTAGCGGGCACTTGGTGTATCTAGGTTACCTAGCGGGCACATGGACTATGTAAGTAACCTAGCGGGCACTGGACAGTCTAGGGAACCTAGCGGGCACCTGGACTGTCTAGGTTAGCTAACAGGAAATTGGAATATCTAGGTTACCTTGCGGGCATTGGACTATGTAGGTTAACTAGCGGGCACTTGGACTATCTAGGTTAACTTGCGGGTTCTTGGACTATGTAGGTTAACTAGCAGGCCCTTGGAATATCTAGGTTAACGAATGGGCACTTGGACGATCAAGGTTAACTAGCGGGCACTTGGACTACCTAGGTTAACTAGCGGACACTTGGACTATCTAGGTTATCTAGCGGGCACTTGGACTATCTAGGTTAGCTAACGGGCACTTGGACTATCTAGGTTACCTAGCGGGCACTTGGACTATGTACGTCCCCTAGCGGGCACTTTGACTATCTAGGTTAACTAGCGGGCACTTGGACTATCTAGGTTAAGTAGCGGACCTTGGACTATGTAGGTTAACAAGAGGGCCCTTGGACTATGTAGGTTAACTAGCGGGCACTTGGACGATCTAGGTTATCTACTGGGCACTTGGACTATGTAGGTTAACTAGCGGGCACATGGACTATCTAGATTAACTACCGGGCACTTGGATGATGCAGGTTCCCTAGTGGGCACTTGGACTAACTAGGTTCCCTAACGGGCACTTGGACTATGTAGGTTCCTTAGCGGGCACTTGGACTATTTACGTCCCTTAGCGGACACGTGGACTATGTAGGTTAACTAGCGTGCCCTTGGACTATGTAGGTTAACTAGCCGGCACTTAGACTATCTAGGTTACCTAGCGGGCACTTGGACTATGTACATACCCTAGTGGGCACTTGGACTATCTAGGTTACCTAGCGGGCACTTGTACTATATACGTCCCCTAGTGGGCACTAGGACTATCTACGATAACTAACGGGCACTAGGAATATCTAGGTTACCTAGCGGGCACTTTGACTATGTACGTTCCCTAGTGGGCACTTGGACTATTTAGGATAATTAACGGGCACTCGGACTATCTAGGTTAACTAGCGGGCACCTGGTCTATCTAGGTCAACTAGCGGGCCCTTGGACTATGTAGGTTTAATAGCGGACACTTGGACGATCTAGGTTAACTAGCGGGCCCTTGCACTATGTCGGTTAACTATCGGGTACTTGGACAATCTAGGTTAACTAGCGAGCACTTGGACGATATAGGTTAACTAGCGGGCACTTGTTTTAGCTAGGTTACCTAGTGGGCCTTTGAACTATGTAGGTTAACTAGTTGACCCTTAGACTATCTAGGTTAGCTAACGGGCACTTGGACTATATAGGTTACTTAGCGGGCACTTGGACTATGTGTGTGCCCTAGTGGGCATTTGGACTATATAGATTACCTAGCAGGCACTTGGACTTTGTAGGTTACCTACCGGGCACTTGGTCTATCTAGGTTACCTAGCGGGCACTTGGACTATCTAGGTTTTCGAGCGGGCACTTGGAGTATGTAGGTTACCTAGCGGGCACTTGGACTATGTAGGTTACCTAATGGGCACTTGGACTATCTAGTTTACCTAGCGTGCGCTGGGACTATGTAGGTTACCTAGCGGGCACTTGGACAGTCTAGGTTAACTAGCGGGCACTTGGACTATCTAGGTTAACGAATGGGCATTGGACTATGTAGGTTACCTAGCGGGCACTTGGAGTATCTAAGTTAGCGAACAGGAACTTGGAATATCTAGGTTACCTAGCGGGCACTTGGACTATATAGGTTACCTAGCAGGCACTTGGACTATCTAAGTTACCTAACAGAAACTTGGACTATGTAGGTTAACTGGCGGACACTTGGACGATCTAGGTTAACGAACGGGCACTTGGACTATGTAGGTTAACTAGCGGGCACTTAGACTATCTAGGTTACCTAGCAGGCACTTGGACAATGTACATACCCTAGCGGGCACTTGGACTATCTAGGTTACTTAGGGGGCACTTGGACTGTGTACGTCCCCTAGTGGGCACTTGGACTATCTAGGATAACTAACGTGCACTAGGACTATCCAGGTTAACTAGCGGGCACATGGACTATCTAGGTTACCTAGCGGGCACTTGGACTGTGTAGGTAACCTAGCGGGCACAAGACAGTCTAGGTTACCTAGCGGGCACTTGGACTATCTAGGTTAATGAATGGGCACTTTTACTATGTAGGTTACCTAGCGGGCACTTGGACTATCTAGGTTAGCTAACAGGAAATTGGATTATCTAGGTTACCTTGCGTGCCCTTGGACTATGTAGGTTAACTAGCAGGGAATTGGACGATGAAGGTTAACTAGCGGGCACATGGACGATCTAGGTTAACTAGAGGGCTCTTGGATGATCTAGGTTAACTAGCCGGCACGTGGACTATCAAGGTTAACTAGCGAGCCCTTGGACTATGTAGGTTAACTAGCGGGCCCTTGGACTTGTAGCTTACCTAGCGGGCACTTGGACTATGTAGGTTACCTAGCGGGCACTTGGACTATCTAGGTTAGCGAACGTGGACTTGGACTATCTAGGTTACCTAGCGGGCACTTGAACTATGTAGGTTACCTAGAGGGCACTTGGACTACCTAGGTTGGCGAACGGGGACTTGGACTTTGTATGTTACCTAGCAGGCACTTGGATTGTCTAGGTTACCTAGCGGTCACTTGGACTATCTAGGTTAACGAACGGGTACTTGGACTATGTAGGTTACCTAGCAGGCACTTGGACTACATATGTTAGCCAACGGGCACTTGGACTATGTATGTTAGCTAATGGGCACTTGGACTATGTAGGTTACCTAGCGGGCACTTGGACTATCTAGGTTACGTAGCGGGCACTTGGACTATGTAGGTGAACTAGAGGACATTAGGATGGTCTAGATTAACTAGTGGGCCCTTGGACTATGTAGGTTAACTAGCGGGCACTTGGACAATCTAGGTTAACTAGCGGGCACTTGTACGATCTAGATTAACTAGCCGGCACTTGGACTATCAAGGTTAACTACGAGTCCTTGGACTATGTAGGTTAACTAGCGGGCCCTTGGACTTGTAGCTTACCTAGCGGGCACTTGGACTATGTAGGTTACCTAGCGGGCATTTGGACATCTAGGTTAACGAACGGGGACTTGGACTATGTAGGTGACCTTGCAGGCACTTGTACTGTCTAGTTTACCTAGCGGGCACTTGGACTATCTAGGTTAACGAACGGGCACTTGGACTATGTAGGTTACCTAGCGGGCTCCTGGACTATGTATGTTAGCTAACGGGCACTTGGACTATCTAGGTTACCTAGCGGGCACTTGAACTATGTAGGTTACCTAGCGGGCACTTGGACTATCTAGGTTAACTAACGGGCACTTGGACTATGCAGGATACCTAGTGGGCCCTTGGACTATATAGGTTAACAAACGGGAACTTGGACTATGTAGGTTACCTAGCAGGCACTTGCACTGTCTAGGTTACCTATCGGGCACTTGGACTATCTAGGTTAACGTACGGGCACTTAAAATATCTAAGTTAACTTGCGGGCCCTTGCACTATGTAGGTTATCTAGCGGGCACTTGGACTATCTAGGTAAACTAGCGGGTTCTGGACTATGTAGGTTAACTAGCGGGCACTTGGACAATGCAGGTTCCCTAGAGGGCACTTTGACTATGTAGGTTCCCTAGCGGGCACTTGGACTATATATGTTCCCTACGGGCACTTGGACTATCTAGGTTCCCTAACAGGCACTTGGAATATGTCGGTTCCCTATCGGGCACTTGGACTATGTAGGTTCCTCAGCGGGCACTTGGACTATGTAGGTTCCCTATCGGGCACTTGGACTATGTAGGTTCCTCAGCGGGCACTTGGACTATGTAGGTTAACTAGCGGGCACTTGGACTATCTAGGCTAACTAGCAGGCCCTGGGCTATGTAGGTTAACTAGCGGGTACTTGGACTATGTAGGTTAAGTAGCAGGCACTTGAACTATTAGGTTAACTAGCGGTCACTTGGACTATGTAGGTAACCTAGTGGGAACTTGTACTGTCTAGGTTACCTAGTGGGCACTTGGACTATCTAGGATAACAAACGGGCACATGGACTATGTACGTCCCCAAGCGGGCACTTGGACTATCTAGGTTAACTAGAGGGCACTTGGACTATGTATGTCCCCTGGCGGGCACTTGGACAATCTAGGTTAACTAGAGGCCACTTGGAATATCTAGGTTAACTAGAGGGCACTTGGACTATGTAGGTTAACTAGCGGGCACTTGGACTATCTAGGTTAAGTAGCGGACCTTGGACTATGTATTTTAACTAGTGGGAACTTGGACTATCTAGATTAACTAGCGGTCACTTGGATGATGCATGTTCCTTAGCGGGCACTTGGACAATCTAGGTTCCCTAACGGGCACTTGGACTATGTAGGTTCCCTAGCGGGCACTTAGACTATGTACGTCCCTTAGCGGGCACTTGGACTATGTAGGTTCCCTATCGCGCACATGGACTATGTAGGTTAACTTGCGGGCCCTTGGACTATGTAGGTTAACTAGCGGGCACTCAGACTATCTAGGTTACCTAGCGGGCACTTGGACTATGTACGTCCCCTAGTGGGCACTTGGACTATCTAGGATAACTAACGGGCACTTAGACTATCTAGGTTAACATACGGGCACTTGGACTATCTAGGTAACCTAACGGGCACTTGGACTATGCAGGATACCTAGTGGGCCCTTGGACTATATAGGTCAACGAACGGGCACTTGGACTATGTAGGTTACCTAGCAGGCACTTGCACTGTCTAGGTTACCTATTGGGCACTTGGACTATCTAGGTTAACGTACGGGCACTTGGACTATCTAGGTTACCTAGCGGGCACTTAGACTATCTAGGTTACCTAGCGGGCACTTGGACTATGTACGACCCCTAGCGGGCACCTGGACTATCTAGGTTAACTAGAGGGCACTTGGACTATGGAAGTCCCCTAGCGGGCACTTGGACTATCTAGGTTAACTAGAGGGCACTTGGAATATCTAGGTTAACTAGAGGGCACTTGGACTATGTATGTTAACTAGCGGGCACTTGGACTATCTAGGTTAAGTAGCGGACCTTGGACTATGTAGGTTAACAAGCGGGCCCTTGGACTATGTAGGTTAACTAGCGGGCACTTAGACGATCTAGGTTAACTAGCGGGCACTTGGACTATCTAAATTAACTAGCGGTCCCTTGGATGATGCAGGTTCCCTAGCGGGCACATGGACTATCTAGGTTCCCTAATGGGCACTTGGACTATGTAGGTTCCCTAGCGGGCACTTAGACTATGTACGTCCCTTAGCGGGCACTTGGACTATGTAGGTTCCCTATCGCGTACTTGGACTATGTAGGTTAACTTGCGGGCCCTTGGACTATCTAGGTTACCTAGCGGGCACTTGGACTATGTACATACCCTAGCGGGCACTTGGACTATCTAGGTTACCTAGCGGGCACTTGGACTATGTACGTCCCCTACTGGGCACTGGGACTATCTAGGATAACTAACGGGTACTAGGACAATCTAGGTTAACTAGCGGGCACTTGGACTATGTAGGTAACCTAGCGGGCACTGAACAGTCTAGGGTACCTAGCGGGCACCGGGACTGTCTAGGTTAGCTAACAGGAAATTGGAATATCTAGGTTACCTTGCGGGCCCTTGGACTATGTAGGTTAACTAGCGGGCCCTTGGATTATGTAGGTTAACTAGCGGGCACTTGGACTATCTAGGTTAGCTAACGGGCACTTGGACTATCTAGGTTACCTAGCGGGCACTTGGACTACCTAGGTTAACTAGGGGGCACTTGGACTATCTAGGTTAACTAGCGGGCACTTGGACTATCTAGGTTAGCTAACGGGCACTTGGACTATCTAGGTTACCTAGCGGGCACTTGGACTATGTACGTCCCCTAGCGGGCACTTGGACAATGTAGCTTAACTATCGGGCACTTGGACGATCAAGGTTAACTAGCGGGCACTTGGACTACCTAGGTTAACTAGCGGGCACTTGGACTATCTAGGTTAACTAGCGGGCACTTGGACTATCTAGGTTAGCTAACGGGCACTTGGACTATCTAGGTTACCTAGCGGGCACTTGGACTATGTACGTCCCCTAGCGGGCACTTGGACTATGTAGCTTAACTAGCGGGCACTTGGACGATCTAGTTTAACTACCGGGCACTTGGACTATCTAGGTTACATAGCGGGCACTTTGACTATTTAGGTCACCTAGCGGGCACTTGGACTATCTGGTTACCTAACGGGCACTTGGACTATGCAGGTAACCTAGCGGGCACTTGGACTGTCTAGGTTACCTAGCGGCGACATGGATTTCTAGGTTAACGAACGGGCACTTGGACTATGTAGGTTGCCAAGCGGGCACTTGGACGATCTATGTTAGGTAACGGGCACTAGGACTATCTAGGTTACCTAGCGGGAACTAGGACTATGTAGGTAACCTAGCGGGCACTTGGACTATCTAGGTTTCTTAACGGGCACTTGGACGATCTAGGTTAACTAGCGGGCACTTGGGCGATGCAGGTTCTCTAGCGGGCACTTGGACTATCTAGGTTCCCTAACGGGCACTTGGACTTCGTAGGTTCCCTAGCGGGCACTTGGACTATGTAAGTCCCTTAGCGGGCACTTGGACTATGTTTGTTTCCTATCTGGCACTTGGACTATGGTGGTTAACTAGCGGGCCCTTGGACTATGTAGGTTAACTAGCGGGCACTTAGACTATCTAGGTTACCTAGCGGGCACTTGGACTATGTACGTACCCTAGCGGGCACTAGGACTATCTAGGTTACCTAGCGGGAACTAGGACTATGTAGGTAACCTAGCGGGCACTTGGACTATCTAGGTTTCTTAACGGGCACTTGGACGATCTAGGTTAACTAGCGGGCACTTGGACTATGTAGGTTAACTAGCGGGCACTTGGGCGATGCAGGTTCTCTAGCGGGCACTTGGAATATCTAGGTTCCCGAACGGGCACTTGGACTATGTAGGTTCCCTAGCCCGCACTTGGACTATGTAAGTCCCTTAGCGGGCACTTGGACTATGTTTGTTTCCTAACTGGCACTTGGACTATTGTGGTTAACTAGCGGGCACTTGGACTATGTAGGTTAACTAGCGGGCACTTAGACTATCTAGGTTACCTAGCGGGCACTTGGACTATGTACATACCCTAGCGGGCACTTGGACTATCTAAGTTACCTAGCGGGCACATAGACAATGTACGTCCCCTAGTGGGCACTTGGACTATCTAAGTTACTTAGCGGGCACTTGGACTATGTAGGTTAACTAGAGGGCACTGGGACTATATAGGTTAACTAGCGGACATTGGACGATCTAGGTTAACTAGCGGGCCCTTGCACTATGTAGGTTAACTAGCGGGTCCTTGGATTATGTAGGTTTACTAGCCGGCACTTGGACTATCTAGGTTAACTAGCGGGCACTTGGACTATGTAGTTTCCTTAGCGGGCATTTGGACTATTTAGTTTACCTAGCGGGAAATTGGACTATGTAGGTTGCCTAGCGGGCACTTGGATTATGTAGGTTCCCTATCGGGCACTTGGACTATGTAGGTTAACTAGCGGGCACTTGGATTGTCAAGGTTACCTAGTGGGCACTTTGAAGATCTAGGTTAGCAAACGGGCACTTGGAATATGTAGGTTACCTAGCAGGCACTTGGACTTTCTAGGTTACTTAGCGGGCACTTGGACTATCTAGGTTAACGAACGGGCACTTGGACTATGTGGTTACCTAGCGGGCACTTGGACTATCTATGTTAGCTAAAGGGCACTTGGACTATCTAAGTTACCTAGCGGGCAATTGGAATATGTAGGTTACCTAGCAGGCACTTGGACTGTCTAGGTTTCCTAGCGGGCACTTGGACTATCTAGGTTAACGAACGGGCACTTGGATTATGTGGTTACCTAGCGGGCACTTGGACTATCTCTGTTAGCTAACGGGCACTTGGACTATCTAAGTTACCTAGCGGGCACTTGGACTACGGAGGTTCCCTAGCGGGCACTTGGACTCTGTATGTTCCCTAGCGGGCACTTGGACTATGTATGTTCCCTACGGACACTTGAACTATGTAAGTTAACTACCGGGCACTTGGACTATGTAGGTTAACTAGCGGGCCCTTGGACTATCTAGGTTACCTAGCGGGCACTTGGACTATGTAGGTTAACTACCGGGCACTTGCACTATCTAGGTTCCCGAACGGGCATTTGGACTATGTAGGTAACCTAGCAGGCACTTGGACAGTCTAGGTTACCTAGCGGGCACTTGGACTTATAGGTTAACGAACGGGCACTTGGACTATGTATGTTGCGTAGCGGGCAATTGGACTATCTAGGTTAGGTCACGGGCACTTGGACTATCTAGGTTACCTAGCGGGAAATAGGACTATGTAGGTTACCTAGCGGGCACTTGGACTATCTAGGTTATCTAACGGGCACTTGGACTATCTAGGTTACCTAGCGGGAACTTGGACTATGTAGGTTACCTAGCGGGCACCTGGACTATCTAGGTTACCTAACGGGCACTTGGACTATCTAGGTTTCTTAGCGGGTACTTGGACTATGTAGGTTAACTGGCGGGCACTTGGACTATATAGGTTACCTAGAGGGCCCTTGGACTATGTAGTTTACGTAGTGGGCACGTGGACTATCTAGGTTAACGAAAGGGCACTTGGACTATGTAGGTTACCTAGCGGGCACTTGGATTTTCAAGGTTAGCTAACAGCAACTTGGAATATCTAGGTTACCTAGCGGGCACTTGGACTATGTAGGTTACCTTGCGGGCACTTGTACTATCTGTGTTACCTAACTGGAACTTGGACAATGTAGGTTAACTAGCGGACACTTGGACGATCTAGGTAAACTAGCGGGCACTTGGAATATCTAGGTTAACTAGCGGGCCCTTGGACTATGTAGGTTAACTAACGGGCACTTGGACTATCTAGGTTAACTAGCGGGTTCTTGGACTATGTAGATTAACTAGCAGGCAATTGGACTATCTAGGTTAGGTAACGGGCACTTGGACTATCTAGGTTACCTAGCGGGAACTAGGACTATGTACGTTACCTAGCGGGCACTTGGACTATCTAGGTTATCTAACGGGCACTTGGACTATCTAGGTTACCTAGCGGGAACTTGGACTATGTAGGTTACCTAGCGGGCACCTGGACTATCTAGGTTACCTAACGGGCACTTGGACTATCTAGGTTTCTTAGCGGGCACTTGGACTATGTAGGTTAACTGGCGGGCACTTGGACTATATAGGTTACCTAGAGGGCCCTTGGACTATGTAGTTTACGTAGCGGGCACGTGGACTATCTAGGTTAACGAAAGGGCACTTGGACTATGTAGGTTACCTAGCGGGCACTTGGATTTTCAAGGTTAGCTAACAGCAACTTGGAATATCTAGGTTACCTAGCGGGCACTTGGACTATGTAGGTTACCTTGCGGGCACTTGTACTATCTGTGTTACCTAACTGGAACTTGGACAATGTAGGTTAACTAGCGGACACTTGGACGATCTAGGTATACTAGCGGGCACTTGGAATATCTAGGTTAACTAGCGGGCCCTTGGACTATGTAGGTTAACTAACGGGCACTTGTACTATCTAGGTTAACTAGCGGGTTCTTGGACTATGTAGATTAACTAGCAGGCAATTGGACTATCTAGGTTAACTAGCAGACCGTGGACTATGTAGGTTAACTAGCGGGCACTTGGACTATCTAAGTTAACTAGCGGGCACTTGGACTATCTAGGTTAACTAGCGGGCACTTGCACAATACAGGTTCCCTAGAGGGCACTTGGACTATATAGGTTCCCTACGGGCACTTGGACTATGTAGGTTCCCTATCAGGCACTTGGACTATGTAGGTTCCCTATCGGGCACTTGGACTATGTCGGTTCCGCAGCGGGCACTTGGACTATGTAGGTTCTGTATCAGGCACTTGGACTATGTAGGTTAACTAGTGGGCACGTGGTTGATCAATGTTAACTAGTGGGCACTTTGACTATCTAGGTTAACTAGCGGGCAATTGGACTATCTAGGTTAATTAGCGTGCACTTGTACAATGCAGGTTCCCTAGCGGGCACTTTGACTATGTAGGTTCCCTAGCGGGCACTTGGACTATATAGGTTCCCTATGGGCACTTGGACTATCTAGGTTCCCTAACGGGCACTTGGACTATGTAGGTTCCTCAGCGGGCACTTGGACTATGTAGGTTAACTAGCGGGACCTTGGACTATCTAGGTTACCTAGCGGGCACTTGAACTATGTACATACCCTAGCGGGCACTTGGACTATCTAGGTACACTAACGGGCACTTGGAATATGTAGGTTCCCTATCGGGCACTTGGACTATGTAGGTTCCTCAGCGGGCACTTGGACTATGTAGGTTCCCTATCAGGCACTTGGACAATGTAGGTTAACTAGTGGGCACGTGGATGATCAATGTTAACTAGTGGGCACTTTGACTATCTAGGTTAACTAGCGGGCAATTGGACTATCTAGGTTAATTAGCGTGCACTTGTACAATGCAGGTTCCCTAGCGGGCACTTTGACTATGTACGTTCCCTAGCGGGCACTTGGACTATATAGGTTCCCTATGGACACTTGGACTATCTAGGTTCCCTAACGGGCACTTGGACTACGTAGGTTCCTCAGCGGGCACTTGGACTATGTAGGTTAACTAGCGGGACCTTAGACTATCTAGGTTACCTAGCGGGCACTTGAACTATGTACATACCCTAGCGGGCACTTGGACTATCTAGGTTACCTAGTGGGCACTTGGACTATGTACGTCCCCTAGCCGGCACTTGGACTAGCTCGGTTAACTAGAGGGCCCCTGGAATATGTAGGTTAACTAGCGGGCACTTGGATTATCTAGGTTAACTAGTGGGCACTTGAACGATCTAGGTTAACTAGCGGGCACTTGGACGATCTAGGTTAACTAGTGGGCACTTGGACTATCTAGATTAACTAGCGGGCACTTGGACTATGTAGGTTCCCTAGCGGGCACTTGGACTATGTAGGTTCCTCAGCGGTCACTTGGAATATGTAGATTACCTATTGGGCATTGGATTATGTAGGTTAACTAGCAGGACCTTGGACTATCTAGGTTACCTAGCGGGCACTTGGACAATCTAGGTTACCTAGCAGGCACTTGGAAAATCTAGGTTACCTAGCGGGCACTTGAACTATGTACATACCCTAGCGGGCACTTGGACTATCTAGGTTACCTAGCGGACACTTGGACAATGTACGTTCCCTACCGGGCACTTGGACGCGCTAGGTTCACTAGAGGGCCCTTGGTCTATGTAGGTTAACTAGCGGGCACTTGGATTATCTAGGTTAACTAGCGGGCACATGGACGATCTAAGTTAACTAGCGGGCACTTGGACAATCTAGCTTAACTAGCGGGCACTTGGACGATGCAGGTTCCCTAGGGGGCACTTGGACTACTAAGTTCCCTAATGGGCATTTGGACTATGTAGGTTCCCTAGCGGGCACTTGGATTATGTACGTCCCTTAGCTGGCACTTGGACTATGTAGGTTCCATATCCGGCACTTGGACTATGTAGGTTAACTAGTGGGTCCTTGAACTATGTACGTTCCCTAGTGGGAATTTGGACTATCTAGGTTAACTAACAGGATGTTGTACTATCTAGGTTACCTAGAGGGCACTTGAACTATGTAGGTTACCTAGAGGGCACTTGAACTATGTAGGTTACCTAGCGGGCACTTGGACTATCTAGGTTACCTAACGGGCACTTGGACTATCTAGGTAACCTAGCGAGCACTTGGACTCTAAAGGTTACCTAGCGGGCACTTGGACTATCTATGTTATTAACGGGCACTTGGACTATGTAGGTAACCTAGCGGGCACTTGGACAGTCTAGGTTACCTAGCAGGCACTTGGACTTCTAGGTTAACGAACGGGCACTTGTACTATGTAGGTTGCCTAGCGGGCACTTGGACTATCTAGGTTAGGTAACGGGCACTTGGACTATCTAGGTTACCTAGCGGGAACTTGGACTATGTAGGTTACCTAGCGGGCACTTGGTCTACCTAGGTTACCTATCGGGCACTTGGACTATCTAGGTTACCTAGTGGGCACTTGGAATATGTAGGTTACCTTGCGGGCACTTGGACTATCTAGGTTACCTGACGGGAACTTGGACTATGTAGGTTAACTAGCGGACTCTTGGACGATCTAGGTTAACTAGCGGGCACTTAGAATATCTAGGTTAACTAGCGGGCCCTTGCACTATGTAGGTTATCTAGCGGGCACTTGGAATATCTAGGTAAACTAGCGGGTTCTGGACTATGTAGGTTAACTAGCGGGCACTTGGACAATGCAGGTTCCCTAGTTGGCACTTTGACTATGTAGGTTCCCTAGCGGGCACTTGGACTATATATGTTCCCTACGGGCACTTGGACTATCTAGGTTCCCTAACAGGCACTTGGAATATGTAGGTTCCCTATCGGGCACTTGGACTATGTAGGTTCCTCAGCGGGCACTTGGACTATGTAGGTTCCCTATCGGGCACTTGGACTATGTAGGTTCCTCAGCGGGCACTTGGACTATGTAGGTTAACTAGCGGTCACTTGGAATATGTAGGTAACCTAGCGGGAACTTGTATTGTCCAGGTTACCTAGTGGGCACTTGGACTACCTAGGTTAACTAGAGGGAACTTGGACTGTGTATGTCCCCTAGCGGGCACTTGGACTATCTAGGTTAACTAGAGGCCACTTGGAATATCTAGGTTAACTAGAGGGCACTTGGACTATGTAGGTTAACTAGCGGGCACTTGGACTATCTAGGTTAAGTAGCGGACCTTGGACTATGTAGGTTAACTAGCGGGCACTTGGACTATCTAGATTAACTAGCGGGCACTTGGATGATGCAGGTTCCCTAGCGGGCACTTGGACTATCTAGGTTCCCTAACGGGCAATTGGACTATGTAGGTTCCCTAGCGGGCACTTAGACTATGTACGTCCCTTAGCGGGCACTTGGACTATGTAGGTTCCCTATCGCGCACTTGGACTATGTAGGTTAACTTGCGGGCACTTGGACTATGTACGTCCCCTAGTGGGCACTTGGACTATCTAGGATAACTAACGGGCACTTAGACTATCTAGGTTAACATACGGGCACTTGGACTATCTAGGTTACCTAGCGGGCACTTGGACTATGTAGGTTACCTAGCGGGCACTTGGACTATCTAGGTTAACTAATGGGCACTTGGACTATGCAGGATACCTAGTGGGCCCTTGGACTATATAGGTTAACAAACGGGAACTTGGACTATGTAGGTTACCTAGCAGGCACTTGCACTGTCTAGGTTACCTATCGGGCACTTGGACTATCTAGGTTAACGTACGGGCACTTAAAATATCTAAGTTAACTTGCGGGCCCTTGCACTATGTAGGTTATCTAGCGGGCACTTGGACTATCTAGGTAAACTAGCGGGTTCTGGACTATGTAGGTTAACTAGCGGGCACTTGGACAATGCAGGTTCCCTAGAGGGCACTTTGACTATGTAGGTTCCCTAGCGGGCACTTGGACTATATATGTTCCCTACGGGCACTTGGACTATCTAGGTTCCCTAACAGGCACTTGGAATATGTCGGTTCCCTATCGGGCACTTGGACTATGTAGGTTCCTCAGCGGGCACTTGGACTATGTAGGTTCCCTATCGGGCACTTGTACTATGTAGGTTCCTCAGCGGGCACTTGGACTATGTAGGTTAACTAGCGGGCACTTGGACTATCTAGGCTAACTAGCAGGCCCTGGGCTATGTAGGTTAACTAGCGGGTACTTGGACTATGTAGGTTAAGTAGCAGGCACTTGAACTATTAGGTTAACTAGCGGTCACTTGGACTATGTAGGTAACCTAGCGGGAACTTGTACTGTCTAGGTTACCTAGTGGGCACTTGGACTATCTAGGATAACAAACGGGCACATGGACTATATACGTCCCCAAGCGGGCACTTGGACTATCTAGGTTAACTAGAGGGCACTTGGACTATGTATGTCCCCTGGCGGGCACTTGGACAATCTAGGTTAACTAGAGGCCACTTGGAATATATAGGTTAACTAGAGGGCACTTGGACTATGTAGGTTAACTAGCGGGCACTTGGACTATCTAGGTTAAGTAGCGGACCTTGGACTATGTATTTTAACTAGTGGGAACTTGGACTATCTAGATTAACTAGCGGTCACTTGGATGATGCATGTTCCTTAGCGGGCACTTGGACAATCTAGGTTCCCTAACGGGCACTTGGACTATGTAGGTTCCCTAGCGGGCACTTAGACTATGTACGTCCCTTAGCGGGCACTTGGACTATGTAGGTTCCCTATCGCGCACATGGACTATGTAGGTTAACTTGCGGGCCCTTGGACTATGTAGGTTAACTAGCGGGCACTCAGACTATCTAGGTTACCTAGCGGGCACTTGGACTATGTACGTCCCCTAGTGGGCACTTGGACTATCTAGGATAACTAACGGGCACTTAGACTATCTAGGTTAACATACGGGCACTTGGACTATCTAGGTAACCTAACGGGCACTTGGACTATGCAGGATACCTAGTGGGCCCTTGGACTATATAGGTCAACGAACGGGCACTTGGACTATGTAGGTTACCTAGCAGGCACTTGCACTGTCTAGGTTACCTATTGGGCACTTGGCCTATCTAGGTTAACGTACGGGCACTTGGACTATCTAGGTTACCTAGCGGGCACTTAGACTATCTAGGTTACCTAGCGGGCACTTGGACTATGTACGACCCCTAGCGGGCACCTGGACTATCTAGGTTAACTAGAGGGCACTTGGACTATGGAAGTCCCCTAGCGGGCACTTGGACTATCTAGGTTAACTAGAGGGCACTTGGAATATCTAGGTTAACTAGAGGGCACTTGGACTATGTATGTTAACTAGCGGGCACTTGGACTATCTAGGTTAAGTAGCGGACCTTGGACTATGTAGGTTAACAAGCGGGCCCTTGGACTATGTAGGTTAACTAGCGGGCACTTAGACGATCTAGGTTAACTAGCGGGCACTTGGACTATCTAAATTAACTAGCGGTCCCTTGGATGATGCAGGTTCCCTAGCGGGCACATGGACTATCTAGGTTCCCTAATGGGCACTTGGACTATGTAGGTTCCCTAGCGGGCACTTAGACTATGTACGTCCCTTAGCGGGCACTTGGACTATGTAGGTTCCCTATCGCGTACTTGGACTATGTAGGTTAACTTGCGGGCCCTTGGACTATCTAGGTTACCTAGCGGGCACTTGGACTATGTACATACCCTAGCGGGCACTTGGACTTTCTAGGTTACCTAGCGGGCACTTGGACTATGTACGTCCCCTACTGGGCACTGGGACTATCTAGGATAACTAACGGGTACTAGGACAATCTAGGTTAACTAGCGGGCACTTGGACTATGTAGGTAACCTAGCGGGCACTGAACAGTCTAGGGTACCTAGCGGGCACCGGGACTGTCTAGGTTAGCTAACAGGAAATTGGAATATCTAGGTTACCTTGCGGGCCCTTGGACTATGTAGGTTAACTAGCGGGCCCTTGGATTATGTAGGTTAACTAGCGGGCACTTGGACTATCTAGGTTAGCTAACGGGCACTTGGACTATCTAGGTTACCTAGCGGGCACTTGGACTACCTAGGTTAACTAGGGGGCACTTGGACTATCTAGGTTAACTAGCGGGCACTTGGACTATCTAGGTTAGCTAACGGGCACTTGGACTATCTAGGTTACCTAGCGGGCACTTGGACTATGTACGTCCCCTAGCGGGCACTTGGACAATGTAGCTTAACTATCGGGCACTTGGACGATCAAGGTTAACTAGCGGGCACTTGGACTACCTAGGTTAACTAGCGGGCACTTGGACTATCTAGGTTAACTAGCGGGCACTTGGACTATCTAGGTTAGCTAACGGGCACTTGGATGATGCAGGTTCCCTAGCGGGCACATGGACTATCTAGGTTCCCTAATGGGCACTTGGACTATGTAGGTTCCCTAGCGGGCACTTAGACTATGTACGTCCCTTAGCGGGCACTTGGACTATGTAGGTTCCCTATCGCGTACTTGGACTATGTAGGTTAACTTGCGGGCCCTTGGACTATCTAGGTTACCTAGCGGGCACTTGGACTATGTACATACCCTAGCGGGCACTTGGACTTTCTAGGTTACCTAGCGGGCACTTGGACTATGTACGTCCCCTACTGGGCACTGGGACTATCTAGGATAACTAACGGGTACTAGGACAATCTAGGTTAACTAGCGGGCACTTGGACTATGTAGGTAACCTAGCGGGCACTGAACAGTCTAGGGTACCTAGCGGGCACCGGGACTGTCTAGGTTAGCTAACAGGAAATTGGAATATCTAGGTTACCTTGCGGGCCCTTGGACTATGTAGGTTAACTAGCGGGCCCTTGGATTATGTAGGTTAACTAGCGGGCACTTGGACTATCTAGGTTAGCTAACGGGCACTTGGACTATCTAGGTTACCTAGCGGGCACTTGGACTACCTAGGTTAACTAGGGGGCACTTGGACTATCTAGGTTAACTAGCGGGCACTTGGACTATCTAGGTTAGCTAACGGGCACTTGGACTATCTAGGTTACCTAGCGGGCACTTGGACTATGTACGTCCCCTAGCGGGCACTTGGACAATGTAGCTTAACTATCGGGCACTTGGACGATCAAGGTTAACTAGCGGGCACTTGGACTACCTAGGTTAACTAGCGGGCACTTGGACTATCTAGGTTAACTAGCGGGCACTTGGACTATCTAGGTTAGCTAACGGGCACTTGGACTATCTAGGTTACCTAGCGGGCACTTGGACTATGGAAGTCCCCTAGCAGGCACTTGGACTATGTAGCTTAACTAGCGGGCACTTGGACGATCTAGTTTAACTACCGGGCACTTGGACTATCTAGGTTACATAGCGGGCACTTTGACTATTTAGGTCACCTAGCGGGCACTTGGACTATCTGGTTACCTAACGGGCACTTGGACTATGCAGGTAACCTAGCGGGCACTTGGACTGTCTAGGTTACCTAGCGGCGACATGGATTTCTAGGTTAACGAACGGGCACTTGGACTATGTAGGTTGCCAAGCGGGCACTTGGACGATCTATGTTAGGTAACGGGCACTAGGACTATCTAGGTTACCTAGCGGGAACTAGGACTATGTAGGTAACCTAGCGGGCACTTGGACTATCTAGGTTTCTTAACGGGCACTTGGACGATCTAGGTTAACTAGCGGGCACTTGGACTATGTAGGTTAACTAGCAGGCACTTGGGCGATGCAGGTTCTCTAGCGGGCACTTGGACTATCTAGGTTCCCTAACGGGCACTTGGACTTCGTAGGTTCCCTAGCGGGCACTTGGACTATGTAAGTCCCTTAGCGGGCACTTGGACTATGTTTGTTTCCTATCTGGCACTTGGACTATGGTGGTTAACTAGCGGGCCCTTGGACTATGTAGGTTAACTAGCGGGCACTTAGACTATCTAGGTTACCTAGCGGGCACTTGGACTATGTACGTACCCTAGCGGGCACTAGGACTATCTAGGTTACCTAGCGGGAACTAGGACTATGTAGGTAACCTAGCGGGCACTTGGACTATCTAGGTTTCTTAACGGGCACTTGGACGATCTAGGTTAACTAGCGGGCACTTGGACTATGTAGGTTAACTAGCGGGCACTTGGGCGATGCAGGTTCTCTAGCGGGCACTTGGAATATCTAGGTTCCCGAACGGGCACTTGGACTATGTAGGTTCCCTAGCCCGCACTTGGACTATGTAAGTCCCTTAGCGGGCACTTGGACTATGTTTGTTTCCTAACTGGCACTTGGACTATTGTGGTTAACTAGCGGGCACTTGGACTATGTAGGTTAACTAGCGGGCACTTAGACTATCTAGGTTACCTAGCGGGCACTTGGACTATGTACATACCCTAGCGGGCACTTGGACTATCTAAGTTACCTAGCGGGCACATAGACAATGTACGTCCCCTAGTGGGCACTTGGACTATCTAAGTTACTTAGCGGGCACTTGGACTATGTAGGTTAACTAGAGGGCACTGGGACTATATAGGTTAACTAGCGGACATTGGACGATCTAGGTTAACTAGCGGGCCCTTGCACTATGTAGGTTAACTAGCGGGTCCTTGGATTATGTAGGTTTACTAGCCGGCACTTGGACTATCTAGGTTAACTAGCGGGCACTTGGACTATGTAGTTTCCTTAGCGGGCATTTGGACTATTTAGTTTACCTAGCGGGAAATTGGACTATGTAGGTTGCCTAGCGGGCACTTGGATTATGTAGGTTCCCTATCGGGCACTTGGACTATGTAGGTTAACTAGCGGGCACTTGGATTGTCAAGGTTACCTAGTGGGCACTTTGAAGATCTAGGTTAGCAAACGGGCACTTGGAATATGTAGGTTACCTAGCAGGCACTTGGACTTTCTAGGTTACTTAGCGGGCACTTGGACTATCTAGGTTAACGAACGGGCACTTGGACTATGTGGTTACCTAGCGGGCACTTGGACTATCTATGTTAGCTAAAGGGCACTTGGACTATCTAAGTTACCTAGCGGGCAATTGGAATATGTAGGTTACCTAGCAGGCACTTGGACTGTCTAGGTTTCCTAGCGGGCACTTGGACTATCTAGGTTAACGAACGGGCACTTGGATTATGTGGTTACCTAGCGGGCACTTGGACTATCTCTGTTAGCTAACGGGCACTTGGACTATCTAAGTTACCTAGCGGGCACTTGGACTACGGAGGTTCCCTAGCGGGCACTTGGACTCTGTATGTTCCCTAGCGGGCACTTGGACTATGTATGTTCCCTACGGACACTTGAACTATGTAAGTTAACTACCGGGCACTTGGACTATGTAGGTTAACTAGCGGGCCCTTGGACTATCTAGGTTACCTAGCGGGCACTTGGACTATGTAGGTTAACTACCGGGCACTTGCACTATCTAGGTTCCCGAACGGGCATTTGGACTATGTAGGTAACCTAGCAGGCACTTGGACAGTCTAGGTTACCTAGCGGGCACTTGGACTTATAGGTTAACGAACGGGCACTTGGACTATGTATGTTGCGTAGCGGGCAATTGGACTATCTAGGTTAGGTCACGGGCACTTGGACTATCTAGGTTACCTAGCGGGAAATAGGACTATGTAGGTTACCTAGCGGGCACTTGGACTATCTAGGTTATCTAACGGGCACTTGGACTATCTAGGTTACCTAGCGGGAACTTGGACTATGTAGGTTACCTAGCGGGCACCTGGACTATCTAGGTTACCTAACGGGCACTTGGACTATCTAGGTTTCTTAGCGGGTACTTGGACTATGTAGGTTAACTGGCGGGCACTTGGACTATATAGGTTACCTAGAGGGCCCTTGGACTATGTAGTTTACGTAGTGGGCACGTGGACTATCTAGGTTAACGAAAGGGCACTTGGACTATGTAGGTTACCTAGCGGGCACTTGGATTTTCAAGGTTAGCTAACAGCAACTTGGAATATCTAGGTTACCTAGCGGGCACTTGGACTATGTAGGTTACCTTGCGGGCACTTGTACTATCTGTGTTACCTAACTGGAACTTGGACAATGTAGGTTAACTAGCGGACACTTGGACGATCTAGGTAAACTAGCGGGCACTTGGAATATCTAGGTTAACTAGCGGGCCCTTGGACTATGTAGGTTAACTAACGGGCACTTGGACTATCTAGGTTAACTAGCGGGTTCTTGGACTATGTAGATTAACTAGCAGGCAATTGGACTATCTAGGTTAGGTAACGGGCACTTGGACTATCTAGGTTACCTAGCGGGAACTAGGACTATGTACGTTACCTAGCGGGCACTTGGACTATCTAGGTTATCTAACGGGCACTTGGACTATCTAGGTTACCTAGCGGGAACTTGGACTATGTAGGTTACCTAGCGGGCACCTGGACTATCTAGGTTACCTAACGGGCACTTGGACTATCTAGGTTTCTTAGCGGGCACTTGGACTATGTAGGTTAACTGGCGGGCACTTGGACTATATAGGTTACCTAGAGGGCCCTTGGACTATGTAGTTTACGTAGCGGGCACGTGGACTATCTAGGTTAACGAAAGGGCACTTGGACTATGTAGGTTACCTAGCGGGCACTTGGATTTTCAAGGTTAGCTAACAGCAACTTGGAATATCTAGGTTACCTAGCGGGCACTTGGACTATGTAGGTTACCTTGCGGGCACTTGTACTATCTGTGTTACCTAACTGGAACTTGGACAATGTAGGTTAACTAGCGGACACTTGGACGATCTAGGTATACTAGCGGGCACTTGGAATATCTAGGTTAACTAGCGGGCCCTTGGACTATGTAGGTTAACTAACGGGCACTTGTACTATCTAGGTTAACTAGCGGGTTCTTGGACTATGTAGATTAACTAGCAGGCAATTGGACTATCTAGGTTAACTAGCAGACCGTGGACTATGTAGGTTAACTAGCGGGCACTTGGACTATCTAAGTTAACTAGCGGGCACTTGGACTATCTAGGTTAACTAGCGGGCACTTGCACAATACAGGTTCCCTAGAGGGCACTTGGACTATATAGGTTCCCTACGGGCACTTGGACTATGTAGGTTCCCTATCAGGCACTTGGACTATGTAGGTTCCCTATCGGGCACTTGGACTATGTCGGTTCCGCAGCGGGCACTTGGACTATGTAGGTTCTGTATCAGGCACTTGGACTATGTAGGTTAACTAGTGGGCACGTGGTTGATCAATGTTAACTAGTGGGCACTTTGACTATCTAGGTTAACTAGCGGGCAATTTGACTATCTAGGTTAATTAGCGTGCACTTGTACAATGCAGGTTCCCTAGCGGGCACTTTGACTATGTAGGTTCCCTAGCGGGCACTTGGACTATATAGGTTCCCTATGGGCACTTGGACTATCTAGGTTCCCTAACGGGCACTTGGACTATGTAGGTTCCTCAGCGGGCACTTGGACTATGTAGGTTAACTAGCGGGACCTTGGACTATCTAGGTTACCTAGCGGGCACTTGAACTATGTACATACCCTAGCGGGCACTTGGACTATCTAGGTACACTAACGGGCACTTGGAATATGTAGGTTCCCTATCGGGCACTTGGACTATGTAGGTTCCTCAGCGGGCACTTGGACTATGTAGGTTCCCTATCAGGCACTTGGACAATGTAGGTTAACTAGTGGGCACGTGGATGATCAATGTTAACTAGTGGGCACTTTGACTATCTAGGTTAACTAGCGGGCAATTGGACTATCTAGGTTAATTAGCGTGCACTTGTACAATGCAGGTTCCCTAGCGGGCACTTTGACTATGTACGTTCCCTAGCGGGCACTTGGACTATATAGGTTCCCTATGGACACTTGGACTATCTAGGTTCCCTAACGGGCACTTGGACTACGTAGGTTCCTCAGCGGGCACTTGGACTATGTAGGTTAACTAGCGGGACCTTAGACTATCTAGGTTACCTAGCGGGCACTTGAACTATGTACATACCCTAGCGGGCACTTGGACTATCTAGGTTACCTAGTGGGCACTTGGACTATGTACGTCCCCTAGCCGGCACTTGGACTAGCTCGGTTAACTAGAGGGCCCCTGGAATATGTAGGTTAACTAGCGGGCACTTGGATTATCTAGGTTAACTAGTGGGCACTTGAACGATCTAGGTTAACTAGCGGGCACTTGGACGATCTAGGTTAACTAGTGGGCACTTGGACTATCTAGATTAACTAGCGGGCACTTGGACTATGTAGGTTCCCTAGCGGGCACTTGGACTATGTAGGTTCCTCAGCGGTCACTTGGAATATGTAGATTACCTATTGGGCATTGGATTATGTAGGTTAACTAGCAGGACCTTGGACTATCTAGGTTACCTAGCGGGCACTTGGACAATCTAGGTTACCTAGCAGGCACTTGGAAAATCTAGGTTACCTAGCGGGCACTTGAACTATGTACATACCCTAGCGGGCACTTGGACTATCTAGGTTACCTAGCGGACACTTGGACAATGTACGTTCCCTACCGGGCACTTGGACGCGCTAGGTTCACTAGAGGGCCCTTGGTCTATGTAGGTTAACTAGCGGGCACTTGGATTATCTAGGTTAACTAGCGGGCACATGGACGATCTAGGTTAACTAGCGGGCACTTGGACAATCTAGCTTAACTAGCGGGCACTTGGACGATGCAGGTTCCCTAGGGGGCACTTGGACTACTAAGTTCCCTAATGGGCATTTGGACTATGTAGGTTCCCTAGCGGGCACTTGGATTATGTACGTCCCTTAGCTGGCACTTGGACTATGTAGGTTCCATATCCGGCACTTGGACTATGTAGGTTAACTAGTGGGTCCTTGGACTATGTACGTTCCCTAGTGGGAATTTGGACTATCTAGGTTAACTAACAGGATGTTGTACTATCTAGGTTACCTAGAGGGCACTTGAACTATGTAGGTTACCTAGCGGGCACTTGGACTATCTAGGTTACCTAACGGGCACTTGGACTATCTAGGTTACCTAACAGGCACTTGGACTATCTAGGTAACCTAGCGAGCACTTGGACTCTAAAGGTTACCTAGCGGGCACTTGGACTATCTATGTTATTAACGGGCACTTGGACTATGTAGGTAACCTAGCGGGCACTTGGACAGTCTAGGTTACCTAGCAGGCACTTGGACTTCTAGGTTAACGAACGGGCACTTGTACTATGTAGGTTGCCTAGCGGGCACTTGGACTATCTAGGTTAGGTAACGGGCACTTGGACTATCTAGGTTACCTAGCGGGAACTTGGACTATGTAGGTTACCTAGCGGGCACTTGGTCTATCTAGGTTACCTATCGGGCACTTGGACTATCTAGGTTACCTAGTGGGCACTTGGAATATGTAGGTTACCTTGCGGGCACTTGGACTATCTAGGTTACCTGACGGGAACTTGGACTATGTAGGTTAACTAGCGGACTCTTGGACGATCTAGGTTAACTAGCGGGCACTTAGAATATCTAGGTTAACTAGCGGGCCCTTGCACTATGTAGGTTATCTAGCGGGCACTTGGAATATCTAGGTAAACTAGCGGGTTCTGGACTATGTAGGTTAACTAGCGGGCACTTGGACAATGCAGGTTCCCTAGTTGGCACTTTGACTATGTAGGTTCCCTAGCGGGCACTTGGACTATATATGTTCCCTACGGGCACTTGGACTATCTAGGTTCCCTAACAGGCACTTGGAATATGTAGGTTCCCTATCGGGCACTTGGACTATGTAGGTTCCTCAGCGGGCACTTGGACTATGTAGGTTCCCTATCGGGCACTTGGACTATGTAGGTTCCTCAGCGGGCACTTGGACTATGTAGGTTAACTAGCGGTCACTTGGAATATGTAGGTAACCTAGCGGGAACTTGTATTGTCCAGGTTACCTAGTGGGCACTTGGACTATCTAGGTTAACTAGAGGGAACTTGGACTGTGTATGTCCCCTAGCGGGCACTTGGACTATCTAGGTTAACTAGAGGCCACTTGGAATATCTAGGTTAACTAGAGGGCACTTGGACTATGTAGGTTAACTAGCGGGCACTTGGACTATCTAGGTTAAGTAGCGGACCTTGGACTATGTAGGTTAACTAGCGGGCACTTGGACTATCTAGATTAACTAGCGGGCACTTGGATGATGCAGGTTCCCTAGCGGGCACTTGGACTATCTAGGTTCCCTAACGGGCAATTGGACTATGTAGGTTCCCTAGCGGGCACTTAGACTATGTACGTCCCTTAGCGGGCACTTGGACTATGTAGGTTCCCTATCGCGCACTTGGACTATGTAGGTTAACTTGCGGGCACTTGGACTATGTACGTCCCCTAGTGGGCACTTGGACTATCTAGGATAACTAACGGGCACTTAGACTATCTAGGTTAACATACGGGCACTTGGACTATCTAGGTTACCTAGCGGGCACTTGGACTATGTAGGTAACCTAGCGGGCACTTGGACTATCTAGGTTAACTAACGGGCACTTGGACTATGCAGGATACCTAGTGGGCCCTTGGACTATATAGGTTAACAAACGGGAACTTGGACTATGTAGGTTACCTAGCAGGCACTTGCACTGTCTAGGTTACCTATCGGGCACTTGGACTATCTAGGTTAACGTACGGGCACTTAAAATATCTAAGTTAACTTGCGGGCCCTTGCACTATGTAGGTTATCTAGCGGGCACTTGGACTATCTAGGTAAACTAGCGGGTTCTGGACTATGTAGGTTAACTAGCGGGCACTTGGACAATGCAGGTTCCCTAGAGGGCACTTTGACTATGTAGGTTCCCTAGCGGGCACTTGGACTATATATGTTCCCTACGGGCACTTGGACTATCTAGGTTCCCTAACAGGCACTTGGAATATGTCGGTTCCCTATCGGGCACTTGGACTATGTAGGTTCCTCAGCGGGCACTTGGACTATGTAGGTTCCCTATCGGGCACTTGGACTATGTAGGTTCCTCAGCGGGCACTTGGACTATGTAGGTTAACTAGCGGGCACTTGGACTATCTAGGCTAACTAGCAGGCCCTGGGCTATGTAGGTTAACTAGCGGGTACTTGGACTATGTAGGTTAAGTAGCAGGCACTTGAACTATTAGGTTAACTAGCGGTCACTTGGACTATGTAGGTAACCTAGCGGGAACTTGTACTGTCTAGGTTACCAAGTGGGCACTTGGACTATCTAGGATAACAAACGGGCACATGGACTATGTACGTCCCCAAGCGGGCACTTGGACTATCTAGGTTAACTAGAGGGCACTTGGACTATGTATGTCCCCTGGCGGGCACTTGGACAATCTAGGTTAACTAGAGGCCACTAGGAATATCTAGGTTAACTAGAGGGCACTTGGACTATGTAGGTTAACTAGCGGGCACTTGGACTATCTAGGTTAAGTAGCGGACCTTGGACTATGTATTTTAACTAGTGGGAACTTGGACTATCTAGATTAACTAGCGGTCACTTGGATGATGCATGTTCCTTAGCGGGCACTTGGACAATCTAGGTTCCCTAACGGACACTTGGACTATGTAGGTTCCCTAGCGGGCACTTAGACTATGTACGTCCCTTAGCGGGCACTTGGACTATGTAGGTTCCCTATCGCGCACATGGACTATGTAGGTTAACTTGCGGGCCCTTGGACTATGTAGGTTAACTAGCGGGCACTCAGACTATCTAGGTTACCTAGCGGGCACTTGGACTATGTACGTCCCCTAGTGGGCACTTGGACTATCTAGGATAACTAACGGGCACTTAGACTATCTAGGTTAACATACGGGCACTTGGACTATCTAGGTAACCTAACGGGCACTTGGACTATGCAGGATACCTAGTGGGCCCTTGGACTATATAGGTCAACGAACGGGCACTTGGACTATGTAGGTTACCTAGCAGGCACTTGCACTGTATAGGTTACCTATTGGGCACTTGGACTATCTAGGTTAACGTACAGGCACTTGGACTATCTAGGTTACCTAGCGGGCACTTAGACTATCTAGGTTACCTAGCGGGCACTTGGACTATGTACGACCCCTAGCGGGCACCTGGACTATCTAGGTTAACTAGAGGGCACTTGGACTATGGAAGTCCCCTAGCGGGCACTTGGACTATCTACGTTAACTAGAGGGCACTTGGAATATCTAGGTTAACTAGAGGGCACTTGGACTATGTATGTTAACTAGCGGGCACTTGGACTATCTAGGTTAAGTAGCGGACCTTGGACTATGTAGGTTAACAAGCGGGCCCTTGGACTATGTAGGTTAACTAGCGGGCACTTAGACGATCTAGGTTAACTAGCGGGCACTTGGACTATCTAAATTAACTAGCGGTCCCTTGGATGATGCAGGTTCCCTAGCGGGCACATGGACTATCTAGGTTCCCTAATGGGCACTTGGACTATGTAGGTTCCCTAGCGGGCACTTAGACTATGTACGTCCCTTAGCGGGCACTTGGACTATGTAGGTTCCCTATCGCGTACTTGGACTATGTAGGTTAACTTGCGGGCCCTTGGACTATCTAGGTTACCTAGCGGGCACTTGGACTATGTACATACCCTAGCGGGCACTTGGACTATCTAGGTTACCTAGCGGGCACTTGGACTATGTACGTCCCCTACTGGGCACTGGGACTATCTAGGATAACTAACGGGTACTAGGACAATCTAGGTTAACTAGCGGGCACTTGGACTATGTAGGTAACCTAGCGGGCACTGAACAGTCTAGGGTACCTAGCGGGCACCGGGACTGTCTAGGTTAGCTAACAGGAAATTGGAATATCTAGGTTACCTTGCGGGCCCTTGGACTATGTAGGTTAACTAGCGGGCCCTTGGATTATGTAGGTTAACTAGCGGGCACTTGGACTATCTAGGTTAGCTAACGGGCACTTGGACTATCTAGGTTACCTAGCGGGCACTTGGACTACCTAGGTTAACTAGGGGGCACTTGGACTATCTAGGTTAACTAGCGGGCACTTGGACTATCTAGGTTAGCTAACGGGCACTTGGACTATCTAGGTTACCTAGCGGGCACTTGGACTATGTACGTCCCCTAGCGGGCACTTGGACAATGTAGCTTAACTAGCGGGCACTTGGACGATCAAGGTTAACTAGCGGGCACTTGGACTACCTAGGTTAACTAGCGGGCACTTGGACTATCTAGGTTAACTAGCGGGCACTTGGACTATCTAGGTTAGCTAACGGGCACTTGGACTATCTAGGTTACCTAGCGGGCACTTGGACTATGTACGTCCCCTAGCGGGCACTTGGACTATGTAGATTAACTAGCGGGCACTTGGACGATCTAGTTTAACTACCGGGCACTTGGACTATCTAGGTTACATAGCGGGCACTTTGACTATTTAGGTCACCTAGCGGGCACTTGGACTATCTGGTTACCTAACGGGCACTTGGACTATGCAGGTAACCTAGCGGGCACTTGGACTGTCTAGGTTACCTAGCGGCGACATGGATTTCTAGGTTAACGAACGGGCACTTGGACTATGTAGGTTGCCAAGCGGGCACTTGGACGATCTATGTTAGGTAACGGGCACTAGGACTATCTAGGTTACCTAGCGGGAACTAGGACTATGTAGGTAACCTAGCGGGCACTTGGACTATCTAGGTTTCTTAACGGGCACTTGTACGATCTAGGTTAACTAGCGGGCACTTGGACTATGTAGGTTAACTAGCAGGCACTTGGGCGATACAGGTTCTCTAGCGGGCACTTGGACTATCTAGGTTCCCTAACGGGCACTTGGACTTCGTAGGTTCCCTAGCGGGCACTTGGACTATGTAAGTCCCTTAGCGGGCACTTGGACTATGTTTGTTTCCTATCTGGCACTTGGACTATGGTGGTTAACTAGCGGGCCCTTGGACTATGTAGGTTAACTAGCGGGCACTTAGACTATCTAGGTTACCTAGCGGGCACTTGGACTATGTACGTACCCTAGCGGGCACTAGGACTATCTAGGTTACCTAGCGGGAACTAGGACTATGTAGGTAACCTAGCGGGCACTTGGACTATCTAGGTTTCTTAACGGGCACTTGGACGATCTAGGTTAACTAGCGGGCACTTGGACTATGTAGGTTAACTAGCGGGCACTTGGGCGATGCAGGTTCTCTAGCGGGCACTTGGAATATCTAGGTTCCCGAACGGGCACTTGGACTATGTAGGTTCCCTAGCCCGCACTTGGACTATGTAAGTCCCTTAGCGGGCACTTGGACTATGTTTGTTTCCTAACTGGCACTTGGACTATTGTGGTTAACTAGCGGGCACTTGGACTATGTAGGTTAACTAGCGGGCACTTAGACTATCTAGGTTACCTAGCGGGCACTTGGACTATGTACATACCCTAGCGGGCACTTGGACTATCTAAGTTACCTAGCGGGCACATAGACAATGTACGTCCCCTAGTGGGCACTTGGACTATCTAAGTTACTTAGCGGGCACTTGGACTATGTAGGTTAACTAGAGGGCACTGGGACTATATAGGTTAACTAGCGGACATTGGACGATCTAGGTTAACTAGCGGGCCCTTGCACTATGTAGGTTAACTAGCGGGTCCTTGGATTATGTAGGTTTACTAGCCGGCACTTGGACTATCTAGGTTAACTAGCGGGCACTTGGACTATGTAGTTTCCTTAGCGGGCATTTGGACTATTTAGTTTACCTAGCGGGAAATTGGACTATGTAGGTTGCCTAGCGGGCACTTGGATTATGTAGGTTCCCTATCGGGCACTTGGACTATGTAGGTTAACTAGCGGGCACTTGGATTGTCAAGGTTACCTAGTGGGCACTTTGAAGATCTAGGTTAGCAAACGGGCACTTGGAATATGTAGGTTACCTAGCAGGCACTTGGACTTTCTAGGTTACTTAGCGGGCACTTGGACTATCTAGGTTAACGAACGGGCACTTGGACTATGTTTGTTTCCTATCTGGCACTTGGACTATGGTGGTTAACTAGCGGGCCCTTGGACTATGTAGGTTAACTAGCGGGCACTTAGACTATCTAGGTTACCTAGCGGGCACTTGGACTATGTACGTACCCTAGCGGGCACTAGGACTATCTAGGTTACCTAGCGGGAACTAGGACTATGTAGGTAACCTAGCGGGCACTTGGACTATCTAGGTTTCTTAACGGGCACTTGGACGATCTAGGTTAACTAGCGGGCACTTGGACTATGTAGGTTAACTAGCGGGCACTTGGGCGATGCAGGTTCTCTAGCGGGCACTTGGAATATCTAGGTTCCCGAACGGGCACTTGGACTATGTAGGTTCCCTAGCGGGCACTTGGACTATGTAAGTCCCTTAGCGGGCACTTGGACTATGTTTGTTTCCTAACTGGCACTTGGACTATTGTGGTTAACTAGCGGGCACTTGGACTATGTAGGTTAACTAGCGGGCACTTAGACTATCTAGGTTACCTAGCGCGCACTTGGACTATGTACATACCCTAGCGGGCACTTGGACTATCTAAGTTACCTAGCGGGCACATAGACAATGTACGTCCCCTAGTGGGCACTTGGACTATCTAAGTTACTTAGCGGGCACTTGGACTATGTAGGTTAACTAGAGGGCACTGGGACTATATAGGTTAACTAGCGGACATTGGACGATCTAGGTTAACTAGCGGGCCCTTGCACTATGTAGGTTAACTAGCGGGTCCTTGGATTATGTAGGTTTACTAGCCGGCACTTGGACTATCTAGGTTAACTAGCGGGCACTTGGACTATGTAGTTTCCTTAGCGGGCATTTGGACTATTTAGTTTACCTAGCGGGGAATTGGACTATGTAGGTTGCCTAGCGGGCACTTGGATTATGTAGGTTCCCTATCGGGCACTTGGACTATGTAGGTTAACTAGCGGGCACTTGGATTGTCAAGGTTACCTAGTGTGCACTTTGAAGGTCTAGGTTAGCAAACGGGCACTTGGAATATGTAGGTTACCTAGCAGGCACTTGGACTTTCTAGGTTACTTAGCGGGCACTTGGACTATCTAGGTTAACGAACGGGCACTTGGACTATGTGGTTACCTAGTGGGCACTTGGACTATCTATGTTAGCTAAAGGGCACTTGGACTATCTAAGTTACCTAGCGGGCAATTGGAATATGTAGGTTACCTAGCAGGCACTTGGACTGTCTAGGTTTCCTAGCGGGCAATTGGACTATCTAGGTTAACGAACGGGCACTTGGATTATGTGGTTACCTAGCGGGCACTTGGACTATCTCTGTTAGCTAACGGGCACTTGGACTATCTAAGTTACCTAGCGGGCACTTGGACTACGTAGGTTCCCTAGCGGGCACTTGGACTCTGTATGTTCCCTAGCGGGCACTTGGACTATGTATGTTCCCTACGGACACTTGAACTATGTAAGTTAACTACCGGGCACTTGGACTATATAGGTTAACAAGCGGGCCCTTGGACTATCTAGGTTACCTAGCGGGCACTTGGACTATGTAGGTTAACTACCGGGCACTTGCACTATCTAGGTTCCCGAACGGGCATTTGGACTATGTAGGTAACCTAGCAGGCACTTGGACAGTCTAGGTTACCTAGCGGGCACTTGGACTTATAGGTTAACGAACGGGCACTTGGACTATGTATGTTGCGTAGCGGGCAATTGGACTATCTAGGTTAGGTCACGGGCACTTGGACTATCTAGGTTACCTAGCGGGAAATAGGACTATGTAGGTTACCTAGCGGGCACTTGGACTATCTAGGTTATCTAACGGGCACTTGGACTATCTAGGTTACCTAGCGGGAACTTGGACTATGTAGGTTACCTAGCGGGCACCTGGACTATCTAGGTTACCTAACGGGCACTTGGACTATCTAGGTTTCTTAGCGGGTACTTGGACTATGTAGGTTAACTGGCGGGCACTTGGACTATATAGGTTACCTAGAGGGCCCTTGGACTATGTAGTTTACGTAGTGGGCACGTGGACTATCTAGGTTAACGAAAGGGCACTTGGACTATGTAGGTTACCTAGCGGGCACTTGGATTTTCAAGGTTAGCTAACAGCAACTTGGAATATCTAGGTTACCTAGCGGGCACTTGGACTATGTAGGTTACCTTGCGGGCACTTGTACTATCTGTGTTACCTAACTGGAACTTGGACAATGTAGGTTAACTAGCGGACACTTGGACGATCTAGGTAAACTAGCGGGCACTTGGAATATCTAGGTTAACTAGCGGGCCCTTGGACTATGTAGGTTAACTAACGGACACTTGGACTATCTAGGTTAACTAGCAGGTTCTTGGACTATGTAGATTAACTAGCAGGCAATTGGACTATCTAGGTTAACTAGCAGACCGTGGACTATGTAGGTTAACTAGCGGGCACTTGGACTATCTAAGTTAACTAGCGGGCACGTGGACTATCTAGGTTAACTAGCGGGCACTTGCGCAATACAGGTTCCCTAGAGGGCACTTGGACTATATAGGTTCCCTACGGGCACTTGGACTATGTAGGTTCCCTATCAGGCACTTGGACTATGTAGGTTCCCTATCGGGCACTTGGACTATGTCGGTTCCACAGTGGGCACTTGGACTATGTAGGTTCTGTATCAGGCACTTGGACTATGTAGGTTAACTAGTGGGCACGTGGATGATCAATGTTAACTAGTGGGCACTTTGACTATCTAGGTTAACTAGCGGGCAATTTGACTATCTAGGTTAATTAGCGTGCACTTGTACAATGCAGGTTCCCTAGCGGGCACTTGGACTATATAGGTTCCCTATGGGCACTTGGACTATCTAGGTTCCCTAACGGGCACTTGGACTATGTAGGTTCCTCAGCGGGCACTTGGACTATGTAGGTTAACTAGCGGGACCTTGGACTATCTAGGTTACCTAGCGGGCACTTGAACTATGTACATACCCTAGCGGGCACTTGGACTATCTAGGTACACTAACGGGCACTTGGAATATGTAGGTTCCCTATCGGGCACTTGGACTATGTAGGTTCCTCAGCGGGCACTTGGACTATGTAGGTTCCCTATCAGGCACTTGGACAATGTAGGTTAACTAGTGGGCACGTGGATGATCAATGTTAACTAGTGGGCACTTTGACTATCTAGGTTAACTAGCGGGCAATTGGACTATCTAGGTTAATTAGCGTGCACTTGTACAATGCAGGTTCCCTAGCGGGCACTTTGACTATGTACGTTCCCTAGCGGGCACTTGGACTATATAGGTTCCCTATGGACACTTGGACTATCTAGGTTCCCTAACGGGCACTTGGACTACATAGGTTCCTCAGCGGGCACTTGGACTATGTAGGTTAACTAGCGGGACCTTGGACTATCTAGGTTACCTAGCGGGCACTTGAACTATGTACATACCCTAGCGGGCACTTGGACTATCTAGGTTACCTAGCGGGCACTTGGACTATGTACGTCCCCTAGCCGGCACTTGGACTAGCTCGGTTAACTAGAGGGCCCCTGGAATATGTAGGTTAACTAGCGGGCACTTGGATTATCTAGGTTAACTAGTGGGCACTTGAACGATCTAGGTTAACTAGCGGGCACTTGGACTATCTAGGTTAACAAGTGGGCACTTGGACTATCTAGATTAACTAGCGGGCACTTGGACTATGTCGGTTCCCTAGCGGGCACTTGGACTATGTAGGTTCCTCAGCGGTCACTTGGAATATGTAGGTTACCTATCGGGCATTGGATTATGTAGGTTAACTAGCAGGACCTTGGACTATCTAGGTTACCTAGCGGGCATTTGGACAATCTAGGTCACCTAGCGGGCACTTGGACAATCTAGGTTACCTAGCGGGCACTTGGACAATGTACGTTCCCTACCGGGCACTTGGACGCGCTAGGTTCACTAGAGGGCCCTTGGTCTATGTAGGTTAACTAGCGGGCACTTGGATTATCTAGGTTAACTAGCGGGCACATGGACGATCTAGGTTAAGTAGCGGGCACTTGGACAATCTAGCTTAACTAGCGGGCACTTGGACGATGCAGGTTCCCTAGGGGGCACTTGGACTACTAAGTTCCCTAATGGGCATTTGGACTATGTAGGTTCCCTAGCGGGCACTTGGATTATGTACGTCCCTTAGCGGGCACTTGGACTATGTAGGTTAACTAGTGGGTCCTTGGACTATGTACGTTCCCTAGTGGGAATTTGGACTATCTAGGTTAACTAACAGGATGTTGTACTATCTAGGTTACCTAGAGGGCACTTGAACTATGTAGGTTACCTAGCGGGCACTTGGAGTATCTAGGTTACCTAACGGGCACTTGGACTATCTAGGTTACCTAACAGGCACTTGGACTATCTAGGTAACCTTGCGAGCACTTGGACTCTAAAGGTTACCTAGCGGGCACTTGGACTATCTATGTTATTAACGGGCACTTGGACTATGTAGGTAACCTAGCGGGCACTTGGACAGTCTAGGTTACCTAGCGGGCACTTGGACTTCTAGGTTAACGAACGGGCACTTGTACTATGTAGGTTGCCTAGCGGGCACTTGGACTATCTAGGTTAGGTAACGGGCACTTGGACTATCTAGGTTACCTAGCGGGAACTTGGACTATGTAGGTTACCTAGCGGGCACTTGGTCTATCTAGGTTACCTATCGGGCACTTGGACTATCTAGGTTACCTAGTGGGCACTTGGAATATGTAGGTTACCTTGCGGGCACTTGGACTATCTAGGTTACCTGACGGGAACTTGGACTATGTAGGTTAACTAGCGGACTCTTGGACGATCTAGGTTAACTAGCGGGCACTTAGAATATCTAGGTTAACTAGCGGGCCCTTGCACTATGTAGGTTATCTAGCGGGCACTTGGAATATCTAGGTAAACTAGCGGGTTCTGGACTATGTAGGTTAACTAGCGGGCACTTGGACAATGCAGGTTCCCTAGTTGGCACTTTGACTATGTAGGTTCCCTAGCGGGCACTTGGACTATATATGTTCCCTACGGGCACTTGGACTATCTAGGTTCCCTATCAGGCACTTGGAATATGTAGGATCCCTATCGGGCACTTGGACTATGTAGGTTCCTCAGCGGGCACTTGGACTATGTAGGTTCCCTATCGGGCACTTGGACTATGTAGGTTCCTCAGCGGGCACTTGGACTATGTAGGTTAACTAGCGGTCACTTGGAATATGTAGGTAACCTAGCGGGAACTTGTATTGTCTAGGTTACCTAGTGGGCACTTGGACTATCTAGGTTAACTAGAGGGCACTTGGACTATGTATGTCCCCTAGCGGGCACATGGACTATCTAGGTTACCTATCGGGCACTTGGACTATCTAGGTTACCTAGTGGGCACTTGGAATATGTAGGTTACCTTGCGGGCACTTGGACTATCTAGGTTACCTGACGGGAACTTGGACTATGTAGGTTAACTAGCGGACTCTTGGACGATCTAGGTTAACTAGCGGGCACTTAGAATATCTAGGTTAACTAGCGGGCCCTTGCACTATGTAGGTTATCTAGCGGGCACTTGGACTATCTAGGTAAACTAGCGGGTTCTGGACTATGTAGGTTAACTAGCGGGCACTTGTACAATGCAGGTTCCCTAGGTGGCACTTTGACTATGTAGGTTCCCTAGCGGGCACTTGGACTATATATGTTCCCTACGGGCACTTGGACTATCTAGGTTCCCTAACAGGCACTTGGAATATGTAGGTTCCCTATCGGGCACTTGGACTATGTAGGTTCCTCAGCGGGCACTTGGACTATGTAGGTTCCCTATCGGGCACTTGGACTATGTAGGTTCCTCAGCGGGCACTTGGACTATGTAGGTTAACTAGCGGTCAATTGGAATATGTAGGTAACCTAGCGGGAACTTGTATTGTCTAGGTTACCTAGTGGGCACTTGGACTATCTAGGTTAACTAGAGGGCACTTGGACTATATAGGTCAACGAACGGGCACTTGGACTATGTAGGTTACCTAGCAGGCACTTGCACTGTATAGGTTACCTATTGGGCACTTGGACTATCTAGGTTAACGTACGGGCACTTGGACTATCTAGGTTACCTAGCGGGCACTTAGACTATCTAGGTTACCTAGCGGGCACTTGGACTATGTACGACCCCTAGCGGGCACCTGGACTATCTAGGTTAACTAGAGGGCACTTGGACTATGGAAGTCCCCTAGCGGGCACTTGGACTATCTACGTTAACTAGAGGGCACTTGGAATATCTAGGTTAACTAGAGGGCACTTGGACTATGTATGTTAACTAGCGGGCACTTGGATTATCTAGGTTAAGTAGCGGACCTTGGAATATGTAGGTTAACTAGCGGGCACTTAGACGATCTAGGTTAACTAGCGGGCACTTGGACTATCTGAATTAACTAGCGGTCCCTTGGATGATGCAGGTTCCCTAGCGGGCACATGGACTATCTAGGTTCCCTAATGGGCACTTGGACTATGTAGGTTCCCTAGCGGGCACTTAGACAATGTACGTCCCTTAGCGGGCACTTGGACTATGTAGGTTCCCTATCGCGTACTTGGACTATGTAGGTTAACTTGCGGGCCCTTGGACTATCTAGGTTACCTAGCGGGCACTTGGACTATGTACATACCCTAGCGGGCACTTGGACTATCTAGGTTAACTAGCGGGCAATTTGACTATCTAGGTTAATTAGCGTGCACTTGTACAATGCAGGTTCCCTAGCGGGCACTTGGACTATATAGGTTCCCTATGGGCACTTGGACTATCTAGGTTCCCTAACGGGCACTTGGACTATGTAGGTTCCTCAGCGGGCACTTGGACTATGTAGGTTAACTAGCGGGACCTTGGACTATCTAGGTTACCTAGCGGGCACTTCAACTATGTACATACCCTAGCGGGCACTTGGACTATCTAGGTACACTAACGGGCACTTGGAATATGTAGGTTCCCTATCGGGCACTTGGACTATGTAGGTTCCTCAGCGGGCACTTGGACTATGTAGGTTCCCTATCAGGCACTTGGACAATGTAGGTTAACTAGTGGGCACGTGGATGATCAATGTTAATTAGTGGGCACTTTGACTATCTAGGTTAACTAGCGGGCAATTGGACTATCTAGGTTAATTAGCGTGCACTTGTACAATGCAGGTTCCCTAGCGGGCACTTGGACTATGTAGGTTCCCTAGCGGGCACTTGGACTATATAGGTTCCCTATGGACACTTGGACTATCTAGGTTCCCTAACGGGCACTTGGACTACGTAGGTTCCTCAGCGGGCACTTGGACTATGTAGGTTAACTAGCGGGACCTTGGACTATCTAGGTTACCTAGCGGGCACTTGAACTATGTACATACCCTAGCGGGCACTTGGACTATCTAGGTTACCTAGCGGGCACTTGGACTATGTACGTCCCCTAGCCGGCACTTGGACTAGCTCGGTTAACTAGAGGGCCCCTGGAATATGTAGGTTAACTAGCGGGCACTTGGATTATCTAAGTTAACTAGTGGGCACTTGAACGATCTAGGTTAACTAGCGGGCACTTGGACTATCTAGGTTAACTAGTGGGCACTTGGACTATCTAGATTAACTAGCGGGCACTTGGACTATGTAGGTTCCCTAGCGGGCACTTGGACCATGTAGGTTCCTCAGCGGTCACTTGGAATATGTAGGTTACCTATCGGGCATTGGATTATGTAGGTTAACTAGCAGGACCTTGGACTATCTAGGTTACCTAGCGGGCACTTGGACAATCTAGGTTACCTAGCAGGCACTTGGACAATCTAGGTTACCTAGCGGGCACTTGAACTATGTACATACCCTCGCGGGCACTTGGACTATCTAGGTTACCTAGCGGACACTTGGACAATGTACGTTCCCTACCGGGCACTTGGACGCGCTAGGTTCACTAGAGGGCCCTTGGTCTATGTAGGTTAACTAGCGGGCACTTGGACAATCTAGCTTAACTAGCGGGCACTTGGACGATGCAGGTTCCCTAGGGGGCACTTGGACTACTAAGTTCCCTAATGGGCATTTGGACTATGTAGGTTCCCTAGCGGGCACTTGGATTATGTACGTCCCTTAGCGGGCACTTGGACTATGTAGGTTCCATATCCGGCACTTGGACTATGTAGGTTAACTAGTGGGTCCTTGGACTATGTACGTTCCCTAGTGGGAATTTGGACTATCTAGGTTAACTAACAGGATGTTGTACTATCTAGGTTACCTAGAGGGCACTTGAACTATGTAGGTTACCTAGCGGGCACTTGGACTATCTAGGTTACCTAACGGGCACTTGGACTATCTAGGTAACCTAGCGAGCACTTGGACTCTAAAGGTTACCTAGCGGGCACTTGGACTATCTATGTTATTAACGGGCACTTGGACTATGTAGGTAACCTAGCGGGCACTTGGACAGTCTAGGTTACCTAGCGGGCACTTGGACTTCTAGGTTAACGAACGGGCACTTGTACTATGTAGGTTGCCTAGCGGGCACTTGGACTATCTAGGTTAGGTAACGGGCAGTTGGACTATCTAGGTTACCTAGCGGGAAGTTGGACTATGTAGGTTACCTAGCGGGTACTTGGACTATATATGTTCCCTACGGGCACTTGGACTATCTAGGTTCCCTAACAGGCACTTGGAATATGTAGGTTCCCTATCGGGCACTTGGACTATGTAGGTTCCTCAGCGGGCACTTGGACTATGTAGGTTCCCTATCGGGCACTTGGACTATGTAGTTTCCTCAGCGGGCACTTGGACTATGTAGGTTAACTAGCGGTCACTTGGAATATGTAGGTAACCTAGCGGGAACTTGTATTGTCTAGGTTACCTAGTGGGCACTTGGACTATCTAGGTTAACTAGAGGGCACTTGGACTATGTATGTCCCCTAGCGGGCACTTGGACTATCTAGGTTACCTATCGGGCACTTGGACTATCTAGGTTACCTAGTGGGCACTTGGAATATGTAGGTTACCTTGCGGGCACTTGGACTATCTAGGTTACCTGACGGGAACTTGGACTATGTAGGTTAACTAGCGGACTCTTGGACGATCTAGGTTAACTAGCGGGCACTTAGAATATCTAGGTTAACTAGCGGGCCCTTGCACTATGTAGGTTATCTAGCGGGCACTTGGACTATCTAGGTAAACTAGCGGGTTCTGGACTATGTAGGTTAACTAGCGGGCACTTGTACAATGCAGGTTCCCTAGTTGGCACTTTGACTATGTAGGTTCCCTAGCGGGCACTTGGACTATATATGTTCCCTACGGGCACTTGGACTATCTAGGTTCCCTAACAGGCACTTGGAATATGTAGGTTCCCTATCGGGCACTTGGACTATGTAGGTTCCTCAGCGGGCACTTGGACTATGTAGGTTCCCTATCGGGCACTTGGACTATGTAGGTTCCTCAGCGGGCACTTGGACTATGTAGGTTAACTAGCGGTCAATTGGAATATGTAGGTAACCTAGCGGGAACTTGTATTGTCTAGGTTACCTAGTGGGCACTTGGACTATCTAGGTTAACTAGAGGGCACTTGGACTATATAGGTCAACGAACGGGCACTTGGACTATGTAGGTTACCTAGCAGGCACTTGCACTGTATAGGTTACCTATTGGGCACTTGGACTATCTAGGTTAACGTACGGGCACTTGGACTATCTAGGTTACCTAGCGGGCACTTAGACTATCTAGGTTACCTAGCGGGCACTTGGACTATGTACGACCCCTAGCGGGCACCTGGACTATCTAGGTTAACTAGAGGGCACTTGGACTATGGAAGTCCCCTAGCGGGCACTTGGACTATCTACGTTAACTAGAGGGCACTTGGAATATCTAGGTTAACTAGAGGGCACTTGGACTATGTATGTTAACTAGCGGGCACTTGGACTATCTAGGTTAAGTAGCGGACCTTGGACTATGTAGGTTAACAAGCGGGCCCTTGGACTATGTAGGTTAACTAGCGGGCACTTAGACGATCTAGGTTAACTAGCGGGCACTTGGACTATCTAAATTAACTAGCGGTCCCTTGGATGATGCAGGTTCCCTAGCGGGCACATGGACTATCTAGGTTCCCTAATGGGCACTTGGACTATGTAGGTTCCCTAGCGGGCACTTAGACTATGTACGTCCCTTAGCGGGCACTTGGACTATGTAGGTTCCCTATCGCGTACTTGGACTATGTAGGTTAACTTGCGGGCCCTTGGACTATCTAGGTTACCTAGCGGGCACTTGGACTATGTACATACCCTAGCGGGCACTTGGACTATCTAGGTTACCTAGCGGGCACTTGGATTATGTACGTCCCCTAGTGGGCACTGGGACTATCTAGGATAACTAACGGGTACTAGGACTATCTAGGTTAACTAGCGGGCACTTGGTGTATCTAGGTTACCTAGCGGGCACTTGGACTATGTAGGTTACCTACAGGACATTTGGATGATCTAGGTTAACTAGTGGGCCCTTGGACTATGTAGGTTAACTAGCGGGCACTTGGACGATCTAGGTTAACCAGCAGGCACTTGGACTATGTAGGTTACCTAGCAGGCACTTGCACTATCTAGGTTAGCGAACGGGGACTTGGATTATGTAGGTGACCTAGCAGGCACTTGGACTGTCTAAGTTACCTAGCGGGCACTTGGACTATCTAGGTTAATGAACGGGCACTTGGACTATGTAGGTTACCTAGCGGGCACATGGACTATGTATGTTAGCTAACGGGAACTTGGACTATCTAGGCTACCTAGCGGTCACTTGGACTATGTAGGTTACCTAGCGGTCACTTGGACTATCTAGGTTACCTAACGGGCACTAGGACATTGCAGGTAACCTAGCAGGCACTTGGACGAACTAGGTTAACGAGCGGGCCCTTAGACTATGTAGGTTACCTAGCGGGCACTTGGACTATCTAGGTTAGCTAACAGGAACTTGGATTATCTAGGTTACCTAGCAGGCACTTTGACTATGTAGGTTACCTAGTGGCACTTGGACTATATAGGTTACCTAACGGGCACTTTGACTATCTAGGTTACCTAGCGGGCACTTGGACTATGTAGGTTACCTAGCGGACACTTGGACTATCTAGGATACCTAAAGGGCACTTTGATTATCTAGGTTACCTAGCGGGCACTTGGACTATGTAGGTTATCTAACGGGCACTTGGACTATGTAGGTTAACTAGCGGACACTTGGACGATCTAGGTTAACTAGCCGGCACTTGGAATATCTAGGTTAACTAGCGGGCCCTTGGACTATGTAGGTTAACTAGCCGGCACTTGGACTATCTAGGTTACCTAGCGGGTTCTTGGACTATGTAGGTTAACTAGCGGGCCCTTGGACTATGTAGGTTAGCTAGCGGGCACTTGGACGATCTAGGTTAACTACCGGGCAATTGGACTATCTAGTTTAAGTAGCGGGCACTTGGACTATCAGGTTAATTAGCGGTCACTTGGACGATGCAGGTTCCCTAGCGGGCACTTGGACTAAATAGGTTCCCTATGGGCACTTGGACCCTCTAGTTTCCCTAAAGGGCACTTGGACTATGTAGGTTCCCTAGCGTGCACTTGGACGATGCAGGTTCCCTAGCGAGCACTTGGACTATCTAGGTTCCCTAACGGGCACTTGGACTATGTAGGTTCCATAGCGGGCACTTGGACTATGTAGGTTCCCTATCGGGCACTTGGACTATGTAGGTTTCTATCAGGCACTTGGACTATGTAGATTAATTAGCGGCCACTTGGACTATCTAGGTAACCTAGCGGGCACTTGGACTGTGTACGTCCCCTAGTGGGCACTTCGACTATCTAGGTTAACTAGCGGGCACTCGGTCTACCTACGTTACCTAGCGGGCACTTGGACTATGTAGGTCAACTAGCGGGCCCTTGGACTATCTAGGTTAGCTAAGGGCACTTGGATTATGTAAGTTAACTAGAGGGCATTTGGGCTATGTAGGTTAAATAGCGGACACTTGGACGATCTAGGTTAACTAGCGGGCACTTGGACGATATAGGTTAACTACCGGGCACTTGGATTATCTAGGTTGACTAGCTGGCACTTGAACTATGTAGGTTAACTAGTCGGCCCTTAGACTATCTAGGTTAGCTAACGGGCACTTGGACAATGTAGGTTAATTAGAGGGTACTTGGACTATATAGGTTCCCCAGCGGGCATTTGGACTATATAGATTACCTAGCGGGCACTTGGACTTTGTAGGTTACCTAGAGGGCCCTTGGACCATGTAGGTTACCTAGCGGGCACTAGGACTATCTTGGTTAACTCTTGGGCACTTGCACTATCTATGTTACCTAGCTGGTACTTGCACTATCTAGGTTAACTACCGGGCACTTGGATGATGCAGGTTCCCTAGCGGGCACTTGGACTATCTAGGTTCCCTAACGGGCACTTGGACTATGTAGGTTCCTTAGCGGGCACTTGGACTATTTAGGTCACCTAGCGGGCACTTGGACTATCTAGGTTACCTAACGGGCACTTGGACTATGCAGGTAACCTAGCGGGCACTTGGACTGTCTAGGTTAACTAGCGGGCACTTGGACTATCTAGGTTAGCTAACGGGCACTTGGACTATCTAGGTTACCTAGCGGGCACTTGGACTATGTACGTTCCCTAGCGGGCACTTGGACTATGTAGCTTAACTAGCGGGCACTTGGACGATCTAGTTTAACTACCGGGCACTTGGACTATCTAGGTTACATAGCGGGCACTTTGACTATTTAGGTCACCTAGCGGGCACTTGGACTATCTAGGTTACCTAACGGGCACTTGGACTATGCAGGTAACCTAGCGGGCACTTGGACTGTCTAGGTTACCTAGCGGCGACATGGATTTCTAGGTTAACGAACGGGCACTTGGACTATGTAGGTTGCCTAGCGGGCACTTGGACGATCTATGTTAGGTAATGGGCACTAGGACTATCTAGGTTACCTAGCGGGAACTAGGACTATGTAGGTAACCTAGCGGGCACTTGGACTATCTAGGTTTCTTAACGGGCACTTGGACGATCTAGGTTAACTAGCGGGCACTTGGACTATGTAGGTTAACTAGCAGGCACTTGGGCGATGCAGGTTCTCTAGCGGGCACTTGGACTATCTAGGTTCCCTAACGGGCACTTGGACTTTGTAGGTTCCCTAGCGGTCACTTGGACTATGTAAGTCCCTTAGCGGGCACTTGGACTATGTTTGTTTCCTATCTGGCACTTGGACTATGGTGGTTAACTAGCGGGCCCTTGGACTATGTAGGTTAACTAGCGGGCACTTGCACTATCTAGGTTCCCGAACGGGCATTTGGACTATGTAGGTAACCTAGCAGGCACTTGGACAGTCTAGGTTACCTAGCGGGCACTTGGACTTATAGGTTAACGAACGGGCACTTGGACTATGTATGTTGCGTAGCGGGCAATTGGACTATCTAGGTTAGGTAACGGGCACTTGGACTATCTAGGTTACCTAGCGGGAACTAGGCCTATGTAGGTTACCTAGCGGGCACTTGGACTATCTAGGTTATCTAACGGGCACTTGGACTATCTAGGATACCTAGCGGGATCTTGGACTATGTAGGTTACCTAGCGGGCACCTGGACTATCTAGGTTACCTAACGGGCACTTGGACTATCTAGGTTTCTTAGCCGGCACTTGGATTATGTAGGTTAACTGGCGGGCACTTGGACTATGTAGGTTACCTAGAGGGCCCTTGGACTATGTAGTTTACGTAGCGGGCACGTGGACTATCTAGGTTAACGAAAGGGCACTTGGACTATGTAGGTTACCTAGCGGGCACTTGGATTTTCAAGGTTAGCTAACAGCAACTTGGAATATCTAGGTTACCTAGCGGGCACTTGGACTATGTAGGTTACCTTGCGGGCACTTGTACTATCTGTGTTACCTAACTGGAACTTGGACAATGTAGGTTAACTAGCGTACACTTGGACGATCTAGGTAAACTAGCGGGCACTTGGAATATCTAGGTTAACTAGCGGGCCCTTGGACTATGTAGGTTAACTAACGGGCACTTGGACTATCTAGGTTAACTAGCGGGTTCTTGGACTATGTAGATTAACTAGCAGGCAATTGGACTATCTAGGTTAACTAGCAGACCGTGGACTATGTAGGTTAACTAGCGGGCACTTGGACTATCTAGGTTAACTAGCGGGCACTTGGACTATCTAGGTTAACTAGCGGGCACTTGCACAATACAGGTTCCCTAGAGGGCACTTGGACTATATAGGTTCCCTACGGGCACTTGGACTATGTAGGTTCCCTATCAGGCACTTGGACTATGTAGGTTCCCTATCGGGCACTTGGACTATGTCGGTTCCGCAGCGGGCACTTGGACTATGTAGGTTCTGTATCAGGCACTTGGACTATGTAGGTTAACTAGTGGGCACGTGGATGATCAATGTTAACTAGTGGGCACTTTGACTATCTAGGTTAACTAGCGGGCAATTTGACTATCTAGGTTAATTAGCGTGCACTTGTACAATGCAGGTTCCCTAGCGGGCACTTTGACTATGTAGGTTCCCTAGCGGGCACTTGGACTATATAGGTTCCCTATGGGCACTTGGACTATCTAGGTTCCCTAACGGGCACTTGGACTATGTAGGTTCCTCAGCGGGCACTTGGACTATGTAGGTTAACTAGCGGGACCTTGGACTATCTAGGTTACCTAGCGGGCACTTGAACTATGTACATACCCTAGCGGGCACTTGGACTATCTAGGTACACTAACGGGCACTTGGAATATGTAGGTTCCCTATCGGGCACTTGGACTATGTAGGTTCCTCAGCGGGCACTTGGACTATGTAGGTTCCCTATCAGGCACTTGGACAATGTAGGTTAACTAATGGGCACGTGGATGATCAATGTTAACTAGTGGGCACTTTGACTATCTAGGTTAACTAGCGGGCAATTTGACTATCTAGGTTAATTAGCGTGCACTTGTACAATGCAGGTTCCCTAGCGGGCACTTTGACTATGTAGGTTCCCTAGCGGGCACTTGGACTATATAGGTTCCCTATGGACACTTGGACTATCTAGGTTCCCTAACGGGCACTTGGACTACGTAGGTTCCTCAGCGGGCACTTGGACTATGTAGGTTAACTAGCGGGACCTTGGACTATCTAGGTTACCTAGCGGGCACTTGAACTATGTACATACCCTAGCGGGCACTTGGACTATCTAGGTTACCTAGCGGGCACTTGGACTATGTACGTCCCCTAGCCGGCACTTGGACTAGCTCGGTTAACTAGAGGGCCCCTGGAATATGTAGGTTAACTAGCGGGCACTTGGATTATCTAGGTTAACTAGTGGGCACTTGAACGATCTAGGTTAACTAGCGGGCACTTGGACTATCTAGGTTAACTAGCGGGCACTTGGACTATGTAGGTTCCCTAGCGGGCACTTGGACTATGTAGGTTCCTCAGCGGTCACTTGGAATATGTAGGTTACCTATCGGGCATTGGATTATGTAGGTTAACTAGCAGGACCTTGGACTATCTAGGTTACCTAGCGGGCACTTGGACAATCTAGGTTACCTAGCAGGCACTTGGACAATCTAGGTTACCTAGCGGGCACTTGAACTATGTACATACCCTAGCGGGCACTTGGACTATCTAGGTTACCTAGCGGACACTTGGACAATGTACGTTCCCTACCGGGCACTTGGACGCGCTAGGTTCACTAGAGGGCCCTTGGTCTATGTAGGTTAACTAGCGGGCACTTGGATTATCTAGGTTAACTAGCGGGCACATGGACGATCTAGGTTAACTAGCGGGCACTTGGACAATCTAGCTTAACTAGCGGGCACTTGGACGATGCAGGTTCCCTAGGGGGCACTTGGACTACTAAGTTCCCTAATGGGCATTTGGACTATGTAGGTTCCCTAGCGGGCACTTGGATTATGTACGTCCCTTAGCGGGCACTTGGACTATGTAGGTTCCCTAGCGGGCACTTGGACTATGTACGTCCCCTAGCGGGCACATGGACTATCCAGGTTAACTACCGGGCACTTGGACTATCTAGGTTAAGTACCGGACCTTGGACTATGTAGGTTAACAAGCGGGCCCTTGTTCTATGTAGGTTAACTAGCGGGCACTTGGACGATCTAGGTTATCTACCGGGCACTTGGACTATCTAGGTTAACTAGCGGGCACATGGACTATCTAGATTAACTACCGGGCACTTGGATGATGCAGGTTCCCTAGTGGGCACTTGGACTATCTAGGTTCCCTAACGGACACTTGGACTATGTAGGTTCCTTAGCGGGCACTTGGACTATGTAGGTTAACTAGCCGGCACTTAGACTGTCTAGGTTACCTAGCGGGCACTTATACTATGTACGTCCCCTAGTGGGCACTAGGACTATCTAGGATAACTAACGGGCACTAGGAATATCTAGGTTACCTAGCGGGCACTTGGACTATGTACGTTCCCTAGTGGGCACTTGGACTATCTAGGATAATTAACGGGCACTCGGACTATCTAGGTTAACTAGCGGGCACTTGGTCTATCTAGGTAAACTAGCGGGCTCTTTGACTATGTAGGTTTAAGAGCGGACACTTGGACGATCTAGGTTTACTAGCGGGCCCTTGCACTATGTCGGTTAACTATCGGGTACTTGGACAATCTAGGTTAACTAGCGGGCACTTGGAGGATATAGGTTAACTAGCGGGCACTTGGATTAGCTAGGTTACCTAGTGGGCCCTTGAACTATGTAGGTTAACTAGTTGACCCTTGGACTATCTAGGTTAGCTAACGGGCACGTGGACTATATAGGTTACTTAGCGGGCACTTGGACTATGTGGGTGCCCTAGGGGGCATTTGGACTATATAGATTACCTAGCAGGCACTTGGTCTTTGTAGGTTACCTACCGGGCACTTGGACTATCTAGGTTTTCGAGCGGGCACTTGGACTATGTAGGTTACCTAGCGGGCACTTGGACAGTCTAGGTTAACTAGCGGGCACTTGGACTATCTAGGTTAACGAATGGGCACTTGGACTATGTAGGTTACCTAGCGGTCACTTGGAGTATCTAAGTTAGCGAACAGGAACTTGGAATATCTAGGTTACCTAGCGGGCACTTGGACTATCTCTGTTACCTAACAGGAACTTGGACTATGTAGGTTAACTGGCGGACACTTGGACGATCTAGGTTAAAGAACGGGCACTTGGACTATGTAGGTTAACTAGCGGGCACTTAGACTATCTAGGTTACCTAGCAGGCATTTGGACTATGTACATACCCTAGCGGGCACTTGGACTACCTAGGTGACCTAGGGGGCACTTGGACTGTGTACGTCCCCTAGTGGGCACTTGGACTATCTAGGATAACTAACGTGCACTAGTACTATCCAGGTTAACTAGCGGGCACTTGGACTATCTAGGTTACCTAGCGGACACTTGGACTATGTAGGTAACCTAGCGGGCACTAGACAGTCTAGGTTACCTAGCGGGCACTTGGACTATCTAGGTTAATGAATGGGCACTTGTACTATGTAGGTTACCTAGCGGGCACTTGGACTATCTAGGTTAGCTAACAGGAAATTGGATTATCTAGGTTACCTTGCGTGCCCTTGGACTATGTAGGTTAACTAGCGGGAAATTGGACGATCAAGGTTAACTAGCGGGCAGATGGACGATCTAGGTTAACTAGAGGGCACTTGGACGATCTAGGTTAACTAGCCTGCACTTGGACTATCAAGGTTAACTAGCGAGCCCTTGGACTATGTAGGTTAACTAGCGGGCCCTTGGACTTGTAGCTTACCTAGCGGGCACTTGGACTATATAGGTTACCTAGCGGGCACTTGGACTATCTAGGTTAGCGAACGGGGACTTGGACTATCTAGGTTACCTAGCAGGCACTTGAACTATGTAGGTTACCTAGAGGGCACTTGGACTACCTAGGTTGGCGAACGGGGACTTGGACTTTGTATGTTACCTAGCAGGCACTTGGACTGTCTAGGTTACCTAGCGGTCACTTGGACTATTTAGGTTAACGAACGGGCACTTGGACTATGTAGGTTACCTAGCAGGCACTTGGACTATGTATGTTAGCTAACGGGCACTTGGACTATGTATGTTAGCTAATGGGCACTTGGACTATGTAGGGTACCTAGCGGGCACTTGGACTATCTAGGTTACATAGCGGGCACTTGGACTATGTAGGTGAACTAGAGGACATTAGGATGGTCTAGATTAACTAGTGGGCCCTTGGACTATGTAGGTTAACTAGCGGGCACTTGGACAATCTATGTTAACTAGCGGGCACTTGTACGATCTAGGTTAACTAGCCGGCACTTGGACTATCAAGGTTAACTAGCCAATCCTTGGACTATGTAGGTTAACTAGCGGGCCCTTGGACTTGTAGCTTTCCTAGCGGGCACTTGGACTAGGTAGGTTACCTAGCGTGCACTTGGACTATCTAGGTTAGCGAACGGGGACTTGCCTATGTAGGTGACCTAACAGGCACTTGTACTGTCTAGGTTACCTAGCGGGCACTTGGAGTATCTAGGTTAACGAACGGGCACTTGGACTATGTAGGTTACCTATTGGGCTCCTGGATTATGTATGTTAGCTAACGGGCACTTGGACTATCTAGGTTACCTAATGGGCACTTGGACTATCTAGGTTACCTAGCGGGAACTTTGACTATATAGGTTACCTAGAGTGCCCTTGGACTATGTAGGTTACCTAACGGGCACTTGGACTATCTAGGTTACCTAGCGGGCACTTGGTCTATCTAGGTTACCTAGCGGGCACTTGGACTATGTAGGTAACCTAGCGGGCACTTGGAATATGTGGGTTAGATAACAGGAACTTTGAATATGTAGGTTACCTAGCGGGCCCTTGGACAATGTAGGTTAACTAGCGGGCACTTGGACTATGTAGGTTAACTAGCAGGCACTTGGACGATCAAGGTTAACTAGTGGGCACTTGGACTATCTAGGTTAACTAGCGGGCCCTTGGACTATGTAGGTTAACTAGCGGTCCCTTGGACTTGAAGGTTACCTAGCGAGCACGTGGACTATATAGGTTACCTAGAGGACACTTGGACTATGTAGGTTACCTAGTGGGCACATGGACTATCTAGGTTACCTAGCGGGCCCTTGGACTATGTAGGTTACCTAGAGGGCACTTGGACTACCTAGGTTGGCGAACGGGCACTTGGACTTTGTTTGTTACCTAGCAGGCACTTGGACTGTCTAGGTTACCTAGCGGTCACTTGGCCTATCTAGGTTAACGAATGGGCACTTGGATTATGTAGGATACCTAGCAGGCACTTGGACTATGTATGTTAGCTAACGGGCACTTGGACTATGTATGTTAGCTAATGGGCACTGGGACTATGTAGGTTACCTAGCGGGCACTTGAACTATCTAGGTAACGTAGCGGGCACTTGGACTATGTAAGTGAACTAGAGGACATTAGGATGGTCTAGATTAACTAGTGGGCCCTTGGACTATGTAGGTTAACTAGCGGGCATTTGGACAATCTAGGTTAACTGGCGGGCACTTGTACGATCTAGGTTAACTAGCCGCCACTTGGACTATCAAGGTTAACTAGCGAGTCCTTGGACTATGTAGGTTAACTAGCGGGCCCTTGGACTTGTAGCTTACCTAGTGGGCACTTGGACTATGTAGTTTACCTAGCGGGCACTTGGACTATCTAGGTTACCTAACGGGCACTTCGACTATCTAGGTTACGTAGCGCGCACTTGGACTATGTAGGTTACCTACAGGACATTTGGATGATCTAGGTTAACTAGTGGGCCCTTGGACTATGTAGGTTAACTAGCGGGCACTTGGACGATCTAGGTTAACCAGCAGGCACTTGGACTATGTAGGTTACCTAGCAGGCACTTGCACTATCTAGGTTAGCGAACGGGGACTTGGATTATGTAGGTGACCTAGCAGGCACTTGGACTGTCTAAGTTACCTAGCGGGCACTTGGACTATCTAGGTTAATGAACGGGCACTTGGACTATGTAGGTTACCTAGCGGGCACATGGACTATGTATGTTAGCTAACGGGAACTTGGACTATCTAGGCTACCTAGCGGTCACTTGGACTATGTAGGTTACCTAGCGGTCACTTGGACTATCTAGGTTACCTAACGGGCACTAGGACATTGCAGGTAACCTAGCAGGCACTTGGACGAACTAGGTTAACGAGCGGGCCCTTAGACTATGTAGGTTACCTAGCGGGCACTTGGACTATCTAGGTTAGCTAACAGGAACTTGGATTATCTAGGTTACCTAGCAGGCACTTTGACTATGTAGGTTACCTAGTGGCACTTGGACTATATAGGTTACCTAACGGGCACTTTGACTATCTAGGTTACCTAGCGGGCACTTGGACTATGTAGGTTACCTAGCGGACACTTGGACTATCTAGGATACCTAAAGGGCACTTTGATTATCTAGGTTACCTAGCGGGCACTTGGACTATGTAGGTTATCTAACGGGCACTTGGACTATGTAGGTTAACTAGCGGACACTTGGACGATCTAGGTTAACTAGCCGGCACTTGGAATATCTAGGTTAACTAGCGGGCCCTTGGACTATGTAGGTTAACTAGCCGGCACTTGGACTATCTAGGTTACCTAGCGGGTTCTTGGACTATGTAGGTTAACTAGCGGGCCCTTGGACTATGTAGGTTAGCTAGCGGGCACTTGGACGATCTAGGTTAACTACCGGGCAATTGGACTATCTAGTTTAAGTAGCGGGCACTTGGACTATCAGGTTAATTAGCGGTCACTTGGACGATGCAGGTTCCCTAGCGGGCACTTGGACTAAATAGGTTCCCTATGGGCACTTGGACCCTCTAGTTTCCCTAAAGGGCACTCGGACTATGTAGGTTCCCTAGCGTGCACTTGGACGATGCAGGTTCCCTAGCGAGCACTTGGACTATCTAGGTTCCCTAACGGGCACTTGGACTATTTAGGTTCCATAGCGGGCACTTGGACTATGTAGGTTCCCTATCGGGCACTTGGACTATGTAGGTTTCTATCAGGCACTTGGACTATGTAGATTAATTAGCGGCCACTTGGACTATCTAGGTAACCTAGCGGGCACTTGGACTGTGTACGTCCCCTAGTGGGCACTTCGACTATCTAGGTTAACTAGCGGGCACTCGGTCTACCTACGTTACCTAGCGGGCACTTGGACTATGTAGGTCAACTAGCGGGCCCTTGGACTATCTAGGTTAGCTAAGGGCACTTGGATTATGTAAGTTAACTAGAGGGCATTTGGGCTATGTAGGTTAAATAGCGGACACTTGGACGATCTAGGTTAACTAGCGGGCACTTGGATGATATAGGTTAACTACCGGGCACTTGGATTATCTAGGTTGGCTAGCTGGCACTTGAACTATGTAGGTTAACTAGTCGGCCCTTAGACTATCTAGGTTAGCTAACGGGCACTTGGACAATGTAGGTTAATTAGAGGGTACTTGGACTATATAGGTTCCCCAGCGGGCATTTGGACTATATAGATTACCTAGCGGGCACTTGGACTTTGTAGGTTACCTAGAGGGCCCTTGGACCATGTAGGTTACCTAGCGGGCACTAGGACTATCTTGGTTAACTCTTGGGCACTTGCACTATCTATGTTACCTAGCTGGTACTTGCACTATCTAGGTTAACTACCGGGCACTTGGATGATGCAGGTTCCCTAGCGGGCACTTGGACTATCTAGGTTCCCTAACGGGCACTTGGACTATGTAGGTTCCTTAGCGGGCACTTGGACTATGTACGTCCCTTAGCGGGCACTTGGACTATGTAGGTTAACTAACCAGCATTTAGACTATCTAGGTTACCTAGCGGGCAGTTGCACTATGTACGTTCCCTAGCGGGCAGTTGCACTATGTACGTTCCCTAGCGGGCACTTGGACTATTTAAGTTAACTAGAGGGCCCTTTGTCTATCTAGGTTAACTAGCGGGCACTTGGACTATCTAGGTTAAGTAGCGGACCTTGGACTATGTAGGTTAACAAGCGGGCCCTTGGATTATGTAGGTTAACTAGCGGGCACTTGGACTATCTAGGTTAACTAGCGGGCACTTGGACTATCTAGGTTAACTAAGGGCACTTGGACTATCTAGATAAACTATCGGGCACTTGGATGATGCAGGTTCCCTACGGGCACTTGAACTATCTAGGTTCCCTAACAGGCACTTGGAATATGTAGGTTCCCTATCGGGCACTTGGACTATGTAGGTTTACTAGTGGGCACTTGGACGATCAAGGTTAACTAGCGGGAACTTGGACTATCTAGGTTAACTAGCGGGCACTTGGACGATCTAGGTTAACTAGCGGGCACTTGTACAATGCAGGTTCCCTAGCGGGCACTTTGACTATGTAGGTTCCCTAGCGGGCACTTGGACTACATAGGTTCCCTACGGGCACTTGGACTATCTCGGTTCCCTAACGGACACTTGGAATATATAGGTTCCATATCGGGCACTTGGACTATGTAGGTTCCTCAGCGGGCACTTGGACTATGTAGGTTAACTAGCGGGCACTTGGACTATCTAGGTTAACTAGCACTCCCTGGGCTATGTAGGTTAACTAGCGGGCACATGGACTATGTAGGTTAACTAGCAGGCCCTGGGCTATGTAGGTTAACTAGCGGGCACTTGGACTATGTAGGTTAACTAGCAGGAACTTGAACTATCAGTCAACCAGCGGTCACTTGGACTATGTAAGTAACCTAGCGGGAACTTGGACTGTCTAGGTTACCTAGTGGGCACTTGGACTATCTAGGATAACAAACGGGCACTTGGACTATGTACGTCCCCTAGCGGGCACTTGGACTATGTAGGTTAACTAGCGGGCACTTGGACTATCTAGGTTAAGTAGCAGACCTTGGACTATGAAGTTTAACAAGTGGGCCCTTGGACTATGTAGGTTAACTAGCGGGCACTTAGACGATCTAGGTTAACTAGCGGTCACTAGGACTATCTAGATTAATTAGCGGCCCTTGGATGAAGTAGGTTCCCTAGCGGGCACTTGGACTATCTAGGTTCTCTAACGGGCACTTGGACTATGTAGGTTCCCTAGTGGGCACTTAGACTATGTACGTCCCTTAGCGGGCACTTGGACAATATAGGTTCCCTATCGCGCACTTGGACTATGTAGGTTAACTAGCGGGCACTTAGACTATGTAGGTTACCTAGCGGGCACTTGGACTATGTACATATCCTAGCGGGCACTTGGACTATCTAGGTAACCTAGCGGGCACTTGGACTATGTACGTCCCCTAGTGGGCACTGGGACTATCTAGGATAACTAACGGGTACTAGGACTATCTAGGTTAACTAGCGGGCACTTGGAGTATCTAGGTTACCTAGCGGGCACTTGGACTATGTAGGTAACCTAGCGGGCACTGGACAGTCTAGGGTACCTAGCGGGCCCTTGGACTATGTAGGTTAACTAGCGGGCACTTGGACGATCAAGGTTAACTAGCGAGCACTTGGACTACCTAGGTTAAGTAGCGGGCACTTGGACTATCTAGGTTAACTAGCGGGCACTTGGACTATCTAGGTTAGCTAACGGGCACTTGGACTATCTAGGTTACCTAGCGGGCACTTGGACTATGTACGTCCCCTAGCGGGCACTTGGACTATCTAGGTTAACTAGCGGGCACTTGGACTATCTAGGTTAAGTAGCGGACCTTGGACTATGTAGGTTAACAAGCGGGCCCTTGGACTATGTAGGTTAACTAGCGGGCACTCGGACGATCTAGGTTATCTACCGGGCACTTGGACTATCTAGGTTAACTAGCGGGCACTTGGACTATCTAGATTAACTACCGGGCACTTGGATGATGCAGGTTCCCTAGTGGGCACTTGGACTATCTAGGTTCCCTAACGGACACTTGGACTATGTAGGTTCCTTAGCGGGCACTTGGACTATTTACGTCCCTTAGCGGGCACGTGGACTATGTAGGTTAACTAGCGTGCCCTTGGACTATGTAGGTTAACTAGCCGGCACTTAGACTATCTAGTTTACCTAGCGGGCACTTGGACTATGTACATACCCTAGTGGGCACTTGGACTATCTAGGTTACCTAGCGGGCACTTGTACTATGTACGTCCCCTAGTGGGCACTAGGACTATCTAGGAAAACTAACGGGCACTAGGAATATCTAGGTTACCTAGCGGGCACTTGTACTATGTACGTTCCCTAGTGGGCACTTGGACTATCTAGGATAATTAACGGGCACTCGGACTATCTAGGTTAACTAGCGGGCACTTGGTCTATCTAGGTAAACTAGCGGGCCCTTGGACTATGTAGGTTTAATAGCGGACACTTGGACGATCTAGGTTAACTAGCGGGTCCTTGCACTATGTAGGTTAACTAACGGGTACTTGGACAATCTAGGCTGACTAGCGGGCACTTGGACGAAATAGGTTTACTAGCGGGCACTAGGATTAGCTAGGTTACCTAGTGGGCACTGAAGTATGTAGGTTAACTAGTTGACCCTTGGACTATCTCGGTTAGCTAACGGGCACTTGGACTATATAGGTTACTTAGCGGGCACTTGGACTATGTGGGTGCCCTAGAGGGCATTTGGACTATATAGATTACCTAGCAGGCACTTGGACTTTGTAGGTTACCTACCGGGCACTTGGACTATCTAGGTTACCTAGCGGGCATTTGGACTTTCTAGGTTTTCGAGCGGGCACTTGGACTATGTAGGTTCCCTATCGGGCACTTGGAGAATGTAGGTTAACTAGGGGGCACTAGGACAATGTAGGTTACCTAGCGGGCCCTTGGACTATCTAGGTTACCTAGGGGGAACCTGGACTATGTAGGTGAACTAGTGGGCACTTGGACTATCTAGGTTAACGAATGGGCACTTGGACTATGTAGGTTACCTAGCGGGCACTTGGAGTATCTAAGTTAGCGAACAGGAACTTGGAATATCTAGGTTACCTAGCGGGCACTTGGACTATATAGGTTACCTAGCGGGCACTTGGACTATCTATGTTACCTAACAGGAACTTGGACTATGTAGGTTAACTAGCGGGCACTTAGACTATCTAGGTTACCTAGCAGGCACTTGGACTATGTACATACCCTAGCGGTCACTTGTACTATCTAGGTTACCTAGGGGGCACTTGGACTGTGTACGTCCCCTAGTGGGCACTTGGACTATCTAGGATAACTAACGTGCACTAGGACTATCCAGGTTACCTAGCGGGCACTTGGACTATGTAGATAACCTAGCGGGCACTGGACAGTCTAGGTTACCTAGCGGGCACTTGGACTATCTAGGTTAGTTAACAGGAAATTGGATTATCTAGGTTACCTTGCGTGCCCTTGGACTACGTAGGTTAACTAGCGGGGAATTGGACGATCAAGGTTAACTAGCGGGCACATGGACGATCTAGGTTAACTAGAGGGCACTTGGACTATCTAGGTTACCTAGCGGGAACTTTGACTATATTGGTTACCTAGAGGGCCCTTGGACTATTTAGGTTACCTAACGGGCACTTGGACTATCTAGGTTACCAAGCGGGCACTTGGTCTATCTAGGTTACCTAGCAGGCACTTGGACTATATACATACCCTAGCGGGCACTTGGAATATCTAGGTTACCTAGGGGGCACTTGGACTGTGTACATCCCCTAGTGGGCACTTGGACTATATAGGTTACTTAGCGGGCACTTGGACTATGTGGGTGCCCTAGAGGGCATTTGGACTATATAGATTACCTAGCAGGCACTTGGACTTTGTAGGTTACCTACCGGGCACTTGGACTATCTAGGTTACCTAGCGGGCATTTGGACTTTCTAGGTTTTCGAGCGGGCACTTGGACTATGTAGGTTCCCTATCGGGCACTTGGAGAATGTAGGTTAACTAGGGGGCACTAGGACAATGTAGGTTACCTAGCGGGCCCTTGGACTATCTAGGTTACCTAGGGGGAACCTGGACTATGTAGGTGAACTAGTGGGCACTTGGACTATCTAGGTTAACGAATGGGCACTTGGACTATGTAGGTTACCTAGCGGGCACTTGGAGTATCTAAGTTAGCGAACAGAAACTTGGAATATCTAGGTTACCTAGCGGGCACTTGGACTATATAGGTTACCTAGCGGGCACTTGGACTATCTATGTTACCTAACAGGAACTTGGACTATGTAGGTTAACTAGCGGGCACTTAGACTATCTAGGTTACCTAGCAGGCACTTGGACTATGTACATAGCCTAGCGGTCACTTGTACTATCTAGGTTACCTAGGGGGCACTTGGACTGTGTACGTCCCCTAGTGGGCACTTGGACTATCTAGGATAACTAACGTGCACTAGGACTATCCAGGTTAACTAGCGGGCACTTGGACTATCTAGGTTACCTAGCGGGCACTTGGACTATGTAGATAACCTAGCGGGCACTGGACAGTCTAGGTTACCTAGCGGGCACTTGGACTATCTAGGTTAGTTAACAGGAAATTGGATTATCTAGGTTACCTTGCGTGCCCTTGGACTACGTAGGTTAACTAGCGGGGAATTGGACGATCAAGGTTAACTAGCGGGCACATGGACGATCTAGGTTAACTAGAGGGCACTTGGACTATCTAGGTTACCTAGCGGGAACTTTGACTATATTGGTTACCTAGAGGGCCCTTGGACTATTTAGGTTACCTAACGGGCACTTGGACTATCTAGGTTACCAAGCGGGCACTTGGTCTATCTAGGTTACCTAGCAGGCACTTGGACTATGTACATACCCTAGCGGGCACTTGGAATATCTAGGTTACCTAGGGGGCACTTGGACTGTGTACATCCCCTAGTGGGCACTTGGACTATCTAGGATAACTAACGTGCACTAGGACTATCCAGGTTAACTAGCGGGCACTTGGACTATCTAGGTTACCTAGCGGGCACTTGGACTATGTAGGTAACCTAGCGGGCACTGGACAGTCTAGGTTACCTAGCGGGCACTTGGACTATCTAGGTTAGCTAACAGGAAATTGGATTATCTAGGTTACCTTGCGTGCCCTTGGACTATGTAGTTTAACTAGCGGGGAATTGGACGATCAAGGTTAACTAGCGGGCACATGGACGATCTAGGTTAACGAGAGAGCACTTGGACAATCTAGGTTAACTAGCCGGCACTTGGACTATCAAGGTTAACTAGCGAGCACTTGGACTATGTAGGTTAACTAGCGGGCCCTAGGACTTGTAGCTTACCTAGCGGGCACTTGGACTATGTAGGTTACCTAGCGGGCACTTGGACTATCTAGGTTAACGAACGGGAACTTGGACTATGTGGGTTACCTATTGGGCTCCTGGACTATGTATGTTAGCTAACGGGCACTTGGACTATCTATGTTACCTAGCGGACACTTGAACTATGTAGGTTACCTACGGGCACTTGGACTATCTAGGTTACCTAATGGGCACTTGGACTATCTAGGTTACCTAGCGGGAACTTTGACTATATAGGTTACCTAGAGGGCCCTTGGACTATTTAGGTTACCTAACGGGCACTTGGACTATCTAGGTTACCAAGCGGGCACTTGGTCTATCTAGGTTACCTAGCAGGCACTTGGACTATGTACATACCCTAACGGGCACTTGGAATATCTAGGTTACCTAGGGGGCACTTGGACTGTGTACGTCCCCTAGTGGGCACTTGGACTATCTAGGATAACTAACGTGCACTAGGACTATCCAGGTTAACTAGCGGGCACTTGGACTATCTAGGTTACCTAGCGGGCACTTGGACTATGTAGGTAACCTAGCGGACACTGGACAGTCTAGGTTACCTAGCGGGCACTTGGACTATCTAGGTTAGCTAACAGGAAATTGGATTATCTAGGTTACCTTGCGTGCCCTTGGACTATGTAGTTTAACTAGCAGGGAATTGGACGATCAAGGTTAACTAGCGGGCACATGGACGATCTAGGTTAACGAGAGAGCACTTGGACAATCTAGGTTAACTAGCCGGCACTTGGACTATCAAGGTTAACTAGCGAGCCCTTGGACTATGTAGGTTAACTAGCGGGCCCTTGGACTTGTAGCTTACCTAGCAGGCACTTGGACTATGTAGGTTACCTAGCGGGCACTTGGACTATCTAGGTTAACGAACGGGCACTTGGACTATATAGGTTACCTATTGGCTCCTGGACTATGTATGTTAGCTAACGGGCACTTGGACTATCTATGTTACCTAGCGGGCACTTGAACTATGTAGGTTACCTAGCGGGCACTTGGACTATCTAGGTTACCTAATGGGCACTTGGACAATCTAGGTTACCTAGCGGGAACTTTGACTATATAGGTTACCTAGAGGGCCCTTGGACTATTTAGGTTACCTAACGGGCACTTGGACTATCTAGGTTACCAAGCGGGCACTTCGTCTATCTAGGTTACCTAGCAGGCACTTGGACTATGTACATACCCTAGCGGGCACTTGGACTATCTAGGTTACCAAGGGGGCACTTGGACTGTGTACGTCCCCTAGTGGGCACTTGGACTATCTAGGATAACTAACATGCACTAGGACTATCCAGGTTAACTAGCGGGCACTTGGACTATCTAGGTTACCTAGCGGGCACTTGGACTATGTAGGTAACCTAGCGGGCACTGGACAGTCTAGGTTACCTAGCGGGCACTTGGACTATCTAGGTTAGCTAACAGGAAATTGGATTATCGAGGTTACCTTGCGTGCCCTTGGACTATGTAGGTTAACTAGCGGGAAATTGGACGATCAAGGTTAACTAGCGGGCACATGGACGATCTAGGTTAACTAGAGGGCACCTGGACAATCTAGGTTAACTAGCCGGCACTTGGACTATCAAGGTTAACTAGCGAGCCCTTGGACTATGTAGGTTAACTAGCTGGCCCTTGGACTTGTAGCTTACCTAGCGGGCACTTGGACTATGTAGGTTACCTAGCGGGCACTTGGACTATCTAGGTTAACGAACGGGCACTTGGACTATATAGGTTACCTATTGGCTCCTGGACTATGTATGTTAGCTAACGGGCACTTGGACTATCTATGTTACCTAGCGGGCACTTGAACTATGTAGGTTACCTAGCGGGCACTTGGACTATCTAGGTTACCTAATGGGCACTTGGACTATCTAGGTTATCTAGCGGGAACTTTGACTATATAGGTTACCTAGAGGACCCTTGGACTATTTAGGTTACCTAACGGGCACTTGGACTATCTAGGTTACCAAGCGGGCACTTGGTCTATCTAGGTTACCTAGCAGGCACTTGGACTATGTACATACCCTAGCGGGCACTTGGACTATCTAGGTTACCTAGGGGGAACCTGGACTATGTAGGTTAACTTGTGGGCACTTGGACTATCTACGTTACCTAGCAGGCACTTGGACTATGTACGTTCCCAAGCAGGCCCTTGGACTATCTACGTTACCTAGCGGGCACTTAGACTATGTACGTTACCTAGCGAGCACTTGGAGTATGTACGTTTCCTAGCGGGTACTTGGACTAGATTGGTTCCCTAGCGGGCACTTGGTCTATCTAGGTTAACTAGCGGGCACTTGGATTATCTAGGTTGGTTGGCGGGCACTTGAACTATGTAGGTTAACTAGTCGGCCCTTAGACTATCTAGGTTAGCTAACGGGCACTTGGACAATGTAGGTTAATTAGAGGGTACTTGGACTATGTAGGTTCCCCAGCGGGCATTTGGACTATATAGATTACCTAGCGGGCACTTGGACTTTGTAGGTTACCTAGCGGGCACTTGGACTATCTTGGTTACCTAGCGGTTGCTTGGACTATCTAGGTTAACTACCGGGCACTTGGACTATCTAGGTTAACTAGTGGGCACTTGGACTATCTAGATTAACTACCGGGCATTTGGATGATGCAGGTTCCCTAGCGGGCACTTGGACTATCTAGGTTCCCTAACGGGCACTTGGACTATGTAGGTTCCTTAGCGGGCACTTGGACTATGTACGTCCCTTAGCGGGCACTTGGACTATGTAGGTTAACTAGAATACCCTTGGACTATGTAGGTTAACTAGCCGGCACTTAGACTATCTAGGTTACCTAGCGGGCTGTTGGATTATGTACGTTCCCTAGCGGGCACTTGGACTATCTAGGTTAACTAGAGGGCCCTTGGTCTATCTAGGTTAACTAGCGGGCACTTGGACTATCTAGGTTAAGTAGCGGACCTTGGACTATGTAAGTTAACAAGCGGGCCCTTGGACTATGTAGGTTAACTAGCGGGCACTTGGACTATCTAGGTTAACTAAGGGCACTTGGACTATCTAGATTAACTACCGGGCACTTGGGTGATGCAGGTTCCCTAGCGGGCACTTGAACTATCTAGGTTCCCTAACAGGCACTTGGAATATGTAGGTTCCCTATCGGGCACTTGGACTATATAGGTTCCTCAGTGGGCACTTGGACTATTTAGGTTCCATATCGGGCACTTGGACTATGTAGGTTAACTAGCGGGCACTTGGACGATCAAGGATAACTAGCAGGAACTTGGACTATCTAGGTTAACTAGCGGGCACTTGGACGATCTAGGTTAACTAGTGGGCACTTGTACAATGCAGGTTCCCTAACGGGCACTTTGACTATGTAGGTTCCCTAGCGGGCACTTGGACTATATAGGTTCCCTACGGGCACTTGGACTATCTAGGTTCCCTAACGGGCACTTGGACTATGTAGGTTCCTCAGCGGGCACTTGGACTATGTAGGTTAACTAGCGGGCACTTGGACTATCTAGGTTAACTAGCAGTCCCTGGGCTATGTAGGTTAACTAGCAGGCCCTGGGCTATGTAGGTTAAATAGTGGGCACTTGGTCTATGTAGGTTAACTAGCAGGCACTTGAACTATCTGGTTAACCAGCGGTCACATGGACTATGTAGGTAACCTAGCGGGAACTTGGACTGTCTAGGTTACCTAGTGGGCACTTGGACTATCTAGGATAACAAACGGGCACTTGGACTATCTAGGATAACAAACGGGCACTTGGACTATCTAGGTTAACTAGAGGGCACTTGGAATATCTAGGTTAACTAGAGGGCACTTGGACTATGTAGGTTAACTAGCGGGCACTTGGACTATCTAGTTTAAGTAGCGGACCTTGGACTATGTAGGTTAACAAGCGGGCCCTTGGACTATGTAGGTTAACTAGCGGGCACTTAGACGATCTAGGTTAACTAGCGGGCACTTGGACTATCTAGGTTACCTAGGGGGCCCTTGGACTATGTAGGTTTCCTAGCGGGCATTTGGACTATGTAGGTTACCTAGCGGGCACTTGGACTATGTATGTTCCCTATCGGGCACTTGGAGAATGTAGGTTAACTAGGGGGCACTAGGACAATGAAGGTTACCTAGCGGGCCCTTGGACTATCTAGGTTACCTAGGGGGAACCTGGACTATGTAGGTTAAATAGCGGGCACTTAGACTATCTAGGTTACCTAGAAGGCACTTGGACTATGTACATACCCTAGCGGGCACTTGGATGATCAATGTTAACTAGCGGGCACTTGGACTATCTAGGTTAGCTAACCGGCACATGGACTAAGTACGTCCCCTAGTGGGCACTTGGACACTCTAGGTTAACTAACAGTCACTAGGACTATCTAGGTTAACTAGCGGGCACGTGTACTATCTAGGTTACCTAGCTGGCACTTGGACTATGAAGGTTCCCTAGCGGGCACTAGGATTATCTAGGTTACCTAGCGGGCACTTGGACTATGTAGATTAACTAGCGGACACTTGCACGATCTAGGTTAACTAGCGGGCTCTTGCACTATGTAGGTTAACTAGCGTGCCCATTGACTGTGTAGGTTAACTAGCGGGCACTTGGACGATCTAGGTTAACTAGCGGGCACTTGGACGATATAGGTTAACTAGCGGGCACTTGGATGATCTAGGTTACCTAGAGGGCAGTTGGACTATGTAGGTTCCCTAGCGGGCCCTTGGACTATGTAAGTTCCCTAGCAGGCACTTGGACTATGTGGGTTCCCTAGCGGGCATTTGGTCTATCTAGGTTACCTAACGGGCACTTGGACTATGTAGGTTCCCTAGCGGGCACTTGGACTATGTAGGTTAGCTAGCGGACACTTGCACGATCTGGGTTAACTAGCGGGGCCTTGCACTATGTAGGTTAACTAGCGGGCCCATGGATTATGTAGGTTTACTAGCAGGCACTTGGACTATCTAGGTTAACTAGCGTGCACTTGGACTATATAGGTTCATTAGCGGGCACTTGGACTATCTTGGTTAACGAATGGGCACTTGGACTATGTAGGTTACCTAGCGGGCACTTGGAGTATCTAAGTTAGCGACCAGGAACTTGGAATATCTAGGTTACCTAGCGGGCACTTGGATATATAGGTTATTTAGCGGGCACTTGGACTATCTATGTTACCTAACAGGAACTTTGACTATGTAGGTTAACTGGCGGACACTTGGACGATCTAGGTTAATGAACGGGCACTTGGACTATGTAGGTTAACTAGCGGGCACTTAGACTATCTAGGTTACCTAGAAGGCACTTGGACTATGTACATACCCTAGCGGGCACTTGGACTATCTAGGTTACCTAGGGGGCACTTGGACTGTGTACGTCCCCTAGTGGGCACTTGGACTATCTAGGATAACTAACGTGCACTAGGACTATCCAGGTTAACTAGCGGGTTCTTGGACTATGTAGGTTAACTAGCGGGCCCTTGGACTATGTAGGTTAACCAGCGGGCACTTAGACGATCAAGGTTAACTAGCGGGCCCTTAGACTTGTAGCTTACTTAGTGGGCACTTGGACTATGTAGGTTACCTAGCGGGCCCTTGGACTATCTAGGTTAACGAACGGTCACTTAGACTATGTAGGTTACCTATTGGGCTCCTGGACTATGTATGTTAGCTAACGGGCACTTGGACTATCTAGGTTACCTAGCGGGAACTTTGACTATATAGGTTACCTAGAGGGCCCTTGGACTATGTAGGTTACCTAACGGGCACTTAGACTATCTAGGTTAACTAGCGGGAACTTTGACTATATAGGTTACCTAGAGGGCCCTTGGACTATGTAGGTTACCTAACGGGCACTTGGACTATCTAGGTTAACTAGCGGGCACTTGGTCTATCTAGGTTACCTAGCGGGCACTTGGACTATGTAGGTAACCTAGCGGGAACTTGGACTATGTAGGTGAGCTAATAGGAACTTTGAATATCTAGGTTACCTAGCGGGCCCTTGGACTATGTAGGTTAACTAGCGGGCACTTGGACTATCTAGGTTAACTAGTGGGTACTTGGACTATGTAGGTTACCTAGAAGGCACTTGGACTATGTACATACCCTAGCGGGCACTTGGATGATCAATGTTAACTAGCGGGCACTTGGACTATCTAGGTTAGCTAACCGGCACATGGACTAAGTACGTCCCCTAGTGGGCACTTGGACACTCTAGGTTAACTAACAGTCACTAGGACTATCTAGGTTAACTAGCGGGCACGTGTACTATCTAGGTTACCTAGCTGGCACTTGGACTATGAAGGTTCCCTAGCGGGCACTAGGATTATCTAGGTTACCTAGCGGGCACTTGGACTATGTAGATTAACTAGCGGACACTTGCACGATCTAGGTTAACTAGCAGGCTCTTGCACTATGTAGGTTAACTAGCGTGCCCATTGACTGTGTAGGTTAACTAGCGGGCACTTGGACGATCTAGGTTAACTAGCGGGCACTTGTACGATATAGGTTAACTAGCGGGCACTTGGATGATCTTGGTTACCTAGAGGGCAGTTGGACTATGTAGGTTCCCTAGCGGGCCCTTGGACTATGTAAGTTCCCTAGCAGGCACTTGGACTATGTGGGTTCCCTAGCGGGCATTTGGTCTATCTAGGTTACCTAACGGGCACTTGGACTATGTAGGTTCCCTAGCGGGCACTTGGACTATGTAGGTTAGCTAGCGGACACTTGCACGATCTGGGTTAACTAGCGGGGCCTTGCACTATGTAGGTTAACTAGCGGGCCCATGGATTATGTAGGTTTACTAGCAGGCACTTGGACTATCTAGGTTAACTAGCGTGCACTTGGACTATATAGGTTCCTTAGCGGGCACTTGGACTATCTTGGTTAACGAATGGGCACTTGGACTATGTAGGTTACCTAGCGGGCACTTGGAGTATCTAAGTTAGCGACCAGGAACTTGGAATATCTAGGTTACCTAGCGGGCACTTGGATATATAGGTTATTTAGCGGGCACTTGGACTATCTATGTTACCTAACAGGAACTTTGACTATGTAGGTTAACTGGCGGACACTTGGACGATCTAGGTTAATGAACGGGCACTTGGACTATGTAGGTTAACTAGCGGGCACTTAGACTATCTAGGTTACCTAGAAGGCACTTGGACTATGTACATACCCTAGCGGGCACTTGGACTATCTAGGTTACCTAGGGGGCACTTGGACTGTGTACGTCCCCTAGTGGGCACTTGGACTATCTAGGATAACTAACGTGCACTAGGACTATCCAGGTTAACTAGCGGGTTCTTGGACTATGTAGGTTAACTAGCGGGCCCTTGGACTATGTAGGTTAACCAGCGGGCACTTAGACGATCTAGGTTAACTAGCGGGCCCTTAGACTTGTAGCTTACTTAGTGGGCACTTGGACTATGTAGGTTACCTAGCGGGCACTTGGACTATCTAGGTTAACGAACGGTCACTTAGACTATGTAGGTTACCTATTGGGCTCCTGGACTATGTATGTTAGCTAACGGGCACTTGGACTATCTAGGTTACCTAGCGGGAACTTTGACTATATAGGTTACCTAGAGGGCCCTTGGACTATGTAGGTTACCTAACGGGCACTTGGACTATCTAGGTTAACTAGCGGGAACTTTGACTATATAGGTTACCTAGAGGGCCCTTGGACTATGTAGGTTACCTAACGGGCACTTGGTCTATCTAGGTTACCTAGCGGGCACTTGGACTATGTAGGTAACCTAGCGGGAACTTGGACTATGTAGGTTAGCTAATAGGAACTTTGAATATCTAGGTTACCTAGCGGGCCCTTGGACTATGTAGGTTAACTAGCGGGCACTTGGACTATCTAGGTTAACTAGTGGGTTCTTGGACTATGTAGGTTAACTAGCGGGCCCTTGGACTATGTAGGTTCACTAGCGGGCACTTGGACGATCTAGGTTAACTAGCGGGCCCTTGGACTATGTAGGTTCACTAGCGGGCACTTGGACGATCTAGGTTAACTAGCGGGCACTTGGACGATATAGGTTAACTACCGGGAACTTGGATTATCTAGGTTGGCTAGCGGGCACTTGAACTATGTAGGTTAACTAGTCGGCCCTTAGACTATCTAGGTTAGCTAACGGGCACTTGGACAATGTAGGTTAATTAGAGGGTACTTGGACTATGTAGGTTCCCCAGGGGGCATTAGGACTATATAGATTACCTAGCGGGCACTTGGACTTTGTAGGTTACCTAGCGGGCACTTGGACTATCTTGGTTACCTATTGGGCACTTGAACTATCTATGTTACCTAGCGGGTACTTGGACTATCTAGGTTAACTACCGGGCACTTGGACTATCTAGGTTAACTAGCGGGCACTTGGACAATCTAGATTAACTACCGGGCACTTGGATGATGCAGGTTCCCTAGCGGGCACTTGGACTATCTAGGTTCCCTAACGGGCACTTGGACTATGTAGGTTCCTTAGCGGGCACTTGGACTATGTACGTCCCTTAGCGGGCACTTGGACTATGTAGGTTAACTAGAGTGCCCTTGGACTATGTAGGTTAACTAGCCGGCACTTAGACTATCTAGGTTACCTAGCGGGCTGTTGGACTATGTACGTTCCCTAGCGGGCACTTGGACTATCTAGGTTAACTAGAGGGCCCTTGGTCCATCTAGGTTAACTAGCGGGCACTTGGACTATCTAGGTTAAGTAGCGGACCTTGGACTATGTAGGTTAACAAGCGGGCCCTTGGACTATGTAGGTTAACTAGCGGGCACTTGGACTATCTAGGTTAACTAAGGGCACTAGGACTATCTAGATTAACTACCGGGCACTTGGTTGATGCAGGTTCCCTAGCGGGCACTTGAACTATCTAGGTTCCCTAACAGGCACTTGGAATATGTAGGTTCCTCAGCGGGCACTTGGACTATGTAGGTTCCATATCGGGCACTTGGACTATGTAGGTTAACTAGCGGGCACTTGGACCATCAAGGTTAACTAGCGGGCACTTGGACGATCTAGGTTAAGTAGCGGGCACTTGTACAATGCAGGTTCCCTAACGGGCACTTTGACTATGTAGGTTCCCTAGCGGGCACTTGGACTATCTAGGTTCCCTAACGGGCACTTGGACTATGTAGGTTCCTCAGCGGGCACATGGACTATGTAGGTTAACTAGTGGGCACTTGGACTATCTAGGTTAACTAGCAGTCCCTGGGCTATGTAGGTTAACTAGCGGGCACATGGACTATGTAGGTTAACTAGCTGGCCCTGGGCTATGTAGGTTAAATAGTGGGCACTTGGACTATGTAGGTTAACTAGCAGGCACTTGAACTATCTGGTTAACCAGCGGTCACTTGGACTATGTAGGTAACCTAGCGGGAACTTGGACTGTCTAGGTTACCTAGTGGGCACTTGGACTATCTAGGATAACAAACGGGCACTTGGACTATGTACGACCCCTAGCGGGCACTTGGACTATCTAGGTTAACTAGAGGGCACTTGGAATATCTAGGTTACCTAGCGGGCACTTGGATATATAGGTTACCTAGCGGGCACTTGGACTATCTATGTTACCTAACAGGAACTTTGACTATGTAGGTTAACTGGCGGACACTTGGACGATCTAGGTTAATGAACGGGCACTTGGACTATGTAGGTTAACTAGCGGGCACTTAGACTATCTAGGTTACCTAGAAGGCACTTGGATTATGTACATACCCTAGCGGGCACTTGGACTATCTAGGTTACCTAGGGGGCACTTGGACTGTGTACGTCCCCTAGTGGGCACTTGGACTATCTAGGATAACTAACGTGCACTAGGACTATCCAGGTTAACTAGCGGGTTCTTGGACTATGTAGGTTAACTAGCGGGCCCTTGGACTATGTAGGTTAACCAGCGGGCACTTAGACGATCTAGGTTAACTAGCGGGCCCTTAGACTTGTAGCTTACCTAGTGGGCACTTGGACTATGTAGGTTACCTAGCGGGCACGTGGACTATCTAGGTTAACGAACGGTCACTTAGACTATGTAGGTTACCTATTGGGCTCCTGGACTATGTAGGTTACCTAACGGGCACTTGGACTATCTAGGTTACCTAGCGGGAACTTTGACTATATAGGTTACCTAGAGGGCCCTTGGACTATGTAGGTTACCTAACGGGCACTTGGACTATCTAGGTTAACTAGCGGGCACTTGGTCTATCTAGGTTACCTAGCGGGCACTTGGACTATGTAGGTAACCTAGCGGGAACTTGGACTATGTAGTTTAGCTAATAGGAACTTTGAATATCTAGGTTACCTAGCGGGCCCTTGGACTATGTAGGTTAACTAGCAGGCACTTGGACTATCTAGGTTAACTAGCGGGTTCTTGGACTATGTAGGTTAACTAGCGGGCCTTTGGACTATCTAGGTTAACTAGCGGGTTCTTGGACTATGTAGGTTAACTAGCGGGCCCTGGACTATGTAGGTTAACTAGCGGGCACTTGGACTATCTAGGTTAACTAGCGGGTTCTTGGACTATGTAGGTTAACTAGCGGGCCCTTGGACTATGTAGGTTCACTAGCGGGCACTTGGATGATCTAGGTTAACCACCGGGCAATTGGACTATCTAGGTTAACTAGCGGGCACTTGGACGATATAGGTTATCTACCGGGAACTTGGATTATCTAGGTTGGCTAGCGGGCACTTGAACTATGTAGGTTAACTAGTCGGCCCTTAGACTATCTAGGTTAGCTAACGGGCACTTGGACAATGTAGGTTAATTAGAGGGTACTTGGACTATGTAGGTTCCCCAGGGGGCATTAGGACTATATAGATTACCTAGCGGGCACTTGGACTTTGTAGGTTACCTAGCGGGCACTTGGACTATCTTGGTTACCTATTGGGCACTTGAACTATCTATGTTACCTAGCGGGTACTTGGACTATCTAGGTTAACTACTGGGCACTTGGACTATCTAGGTTAACTAGCGGGCACTTGGACAATCTAGATTAACTACCGGGCACTTGGATGATGCAGGTTCCCTAGCGGGCACTTGGACTATCTAGGTTCCCTAACGGGCACTTGGACTATGTAGGTTCCTTAGCGGGCACTTGGACTATGTACGTCCCTTAGCGGGCACGTGGACTATGTAGGTTAACTAGAGTGCCCTTGGACTATGTAGGTTAACTAGCCGGCACTTAGACTATCTAGGTTACCTAGCGGGCTGTTGGACTATGTACGTTCCCTAGCGGGCACTTGGACTATCTAGGTTAACTAGAGGGCCCTTGGTCCATCTAGGTTAATTAGCGGGCACTTGGACTATCTAGGTTAAGTAGCGGACCTTGGACTATGTAGGTTAACAAGCGGGCCCTTGGACTATGTAGGTTAACTAGCGGGCACTTGGACTATCTAGGTTAACTAAGGGCACTTGGACTATCTAGATTAACTACCGGGCACTTGGGTGATGCAGGTTCCCTAGCGGGCACTTGAACTATCTAGGTTCCCTAACAGGCACTTGGAATATGTAGGTTCCTCAGCGGGCACTTGGACTATGTAGGTTCCTTATCGGGCACTTGGACTATGTAGGTTAACTAGCGGGCACTTGGACGATCAAGGTTAACTAGCGGGCACTTGGACTATATAGGTTAACTAGCGGGCACTTGGACGATCTAGGTTAAGTAGCGGGCATTTGTACAATGCAGGTTCCCTAACGGGCACTTTGACTATGTAGGTTCCCTAGCGGGCACTTGGACTATATAGGTTCCCTACGGGCACTTGGACTATCTAGGTTCCCTAACGGGCACTTGGACTATGTAGGTTCCTCAGCGGGCACATGGACTATGTAGGTTAACTAGTGGGCACTTGGACTATCTAGGTTAACTAGCAGTCCCTGGGCTAGGTAGGTTAACTAGCGGGCACATGGACTATGTAGGTTAACTAGCTGGCCCTGGGCTATGTAGGTTAAATAGTGGGCACTTGGACTATGTAGGTTAACTAGCAGGCACTTGAACTATCTGGTTAACCAGCGGTCACTTGGACTATGTAGGTAACCTAGCGGGAACTTGGACTGTCTAGGTTACCTAGTGGGCACTTGGACTATCTAGGATAACAAACGGGCACTTGGACTATGTACGACCCCTAGCGGGCACTTGGACTATCTAGGTTAACTAGAGGGCACTTGGAATATCTAGGTTAACTAGAGGGCACTTGGACTATGTAGGTTAACTAGCGGGCACTTGGACTATCTAGGTTAAGTAGCGGACCTTGGACTATGTAGGTTAACAAGCAGGCCCTTGGACTATGTAGGTTAACTAGCGGGCACTTAGACGATCTATGTTAACTAGCGGGCACTTGGACTATCTAGGTTACCTAGGGGGCCCTTGGACTATGTAGGTTTCCTAGCGGGCATTTGGACTATCTAGGTTAACGAAC